>NC_137235.1:23198124-23305624 GCF_949987685.1 Ammodytes marinus
CCCCTCTCTCTCTCTCTCTCTCTCTCTCTCTCTCTCTCTCTCTCTCTCTCTTTTTCCTCTCCTCTCCTATTCTCTCCTCTCCTCTCCTCTCCTCTCCTCTCTCTCCTCTCCTCTCTCTCCTCTCCTCTCTCCCTCTCTGTGGGTACTTCAGGGACCTACTCCACATCCAACCCCTCAATGTCTAACCTTGGTTCACGAGATCCCCAGCACTTTTAACGAAATGGGGTCCAATCATCTTGAACTCAAATTAGAATCTATTTTTTGATTCTCCGAGGTGTTAGGTTCATTAAAAAAGCGAGATTGGCAGCACAATAAAGAGGGTCAAGCAACTTAATCGTTCGGCTGCTGCCTGCCTGTCTGCCTGTCTGCCTGTCTGCCTGCAAGCTGCACATGTCAGTCCTTATCGAAGTAGTCTGTGTGCTCTCTTTCTTTCTTTCTTTCTCTCTTTCTTTTCTATACACATTACAACCTGACCTTATTCCTGTAGATACATCTGCACATTGTGGGACAGCAATGCAAAGTAGTTGTCCTTTTCCTCTCCTTACACAGTTGTTTACCAGCTCCAACAAAATCACTACCTCTCACTGAACTATGTCTAACAATCCATCTTTTTTTTTTCTTCTTCTTCTCTCCCTCCTGCCCTGTCCAGCTGAGCCTCTGTCAGGTGTTTTAGCAGCAGAAGAAGACTCTCAGGACTGTCCCCAGGCTGGGGGCTGGCTCACGGCGAGCCCCTCAAAGGGGACCAGGACCTGCTGACCTGCGGGCAGTGCCACTCTCGCTTCCCGTTGGCGGACATCCTGCTGTTCATTGAACACAAGCGGAGGCAGTGCCACGGAGGCCTGTGTACGGACAAACCCCTGGACAGGCCTCCGTCCTCCCCGCTGGACTCCCCACTCTCCACCTCCTCCCCACACTCGCGCAGCCACCATCAGCACCCCCGCAGCAGGGTGTACCGGCCTGTGGAGGTGGCAGTCCAGGTGTCACCGCGGGACCAGGATTGTTTAACTGCACCCTTGCAAGGAATAATCCCCAAGCAGGAGCATATCACAGGTAAACACAAAGAGGGAGCTTAAAGATGGCTGACACGCAACAGTAAACAAATGAACAAGAAGGTGTTGGAAGGGAGAGTTCTTTAAGGTCTTAACGGTTGTGGAGTGTGTGAACATTGTCCGAAAGGTTCACACAGAGTTTACTTTTTTTTTTAAAAAGGGGAACAAAATGCTTTCTCAGGTTTTCTGGCTTTGGCTTCAGGTGGTATGGGGATGAATCCAATCTACATAATCCGAGTGTGAAATATGTGTCCGCTGTATTTATGGAGCTGTGAATCTCCTCTCAGCACAGAGCGAGCCGCGAACCCCACATGAAGAACCAGGCCGCACTGAAAAGCCATTGTGAGGAACGGAAACGTTTACAGGGAGTGAAAAAAAAGACACACACACACAGATAGACAGACAAAGAGACAGATTATGAAAAGCGAGTGAGAAATAAAGAGAGAAAGAGAGAGAGAGAGAGAGAGGGGAAAAAAAGATGGATTTCTCTTGGTGTGTTGCTGCATCACAGATGTGCTCGGATCCTGTGGCCTCGGCATTCTCTCTCATGTGGTGGCGAGAGATGTATCTTTCTCCCTCCCTGACGTATTACGCTGCCATATCTCTCCTTGCCTCAAATATGTGCCTGCGAAGGCTCACTCTCAAGCTAAAATTAAGAGATAGAAAAAAGAACGTAATTATGCAGAACTGTCAAGGAAGATGCGTTTATTTGAGGAACTGTGCAGCCACTAATTGTCTAGTGTTTTGCTTGATTTGAGCAATTAAGGACTTCTTGAGGCGGCTGGTTTGTTGTTTGTCCATCGGCGCTAAATGAGGCTGTAGTGAAAACACGAGTTGCTGTGCAAACAAGCGTGGGTCCCTCATGACTGGTTTTACAGAGTGGGCTTTGATTTTGACTGGCCCATTTCAATGTTTATTAATTTCCTTTAACAGATGAAATCGTGGTCCAGATCTGGCTGATTGTTTGCACAGTTGGGATTCAATTTAAAGCCAATTCAGGCTAAATGTACTCAATAATGTGCTCTACTGTACTGTATTAGTCAGAACTGCTGCGTTGCAGTTAGCATTGTAAATGGACTACTGTTATGTAGTTAGCCCACTGTCACACAGAATGACCACTGTTCATTAGTGTGCTGTTTGCTGAACATCTGCCCTGTGTGTGTGAACACACACCCAAAAGGACATTGTGCACATACATCCTCACAAACACACACACACACACACACACACACACACACACACACACACACACACACACACACACACACACACACACACACACACACACACACACACACACACACACACACACACACAGCCAACATGCCTCTTGGCCCTGTCAGATGTTCGAACATTCTTTTCTTTGCGCATTTGGATCATCATGCAGTGCAGTTCACATGATATCATAAGGTCACTAGCATTGTGAGCAGAGCTTTATTTATAGGCCTCATGTCTCTTGGCACTGTGTAACATTCAGGCTTTGCTCTGTGTTGTAATGAATGGATTAATGTGGTTGTGTGTGGGATGAGGTCGTGTGCTGTTGTCACACCTCATCGCAGTGTGTTATTACCCTATTATAACATTTTAATTCTGTAGAACATCTAAGAAAGGGAATGAAAACAGGAATGTGTGAGGTCTAGATTACAGATTAAAGATAAGGATAAACCCACAACATTTTTTTGGGGGAAAAAAACCCAGCCACGATGCAGCCATTGCACAGAATAGACCACACATCAGTCACATATGCATAAAAGCGAGCATCGCACCGCCTCTGTTTTCTGTGTGTAAGATTGATGGATCCAGAGTGGCAGTGCCAGCGCACCAACCCATAGCCCATATGCTAGCTGCCATGTTCTTTGACCCCCGCTCAGTTAAAGGCTGACACTGAAGAGGAGGGAGGGATCTCAATACATACTGTCCCCCCTACACACTCTTTACCTTTGCCACACTGGCTTTAATGTCCAGTCCATTCCAGGGGAGTGTATTAAAGGCTATGTTAAAGCACTGCATGCACTCAAATGAATGTGAGCCCCTCCACTCCACACACCCTGCTTCTGAAATGTCATTTGACGCAGATGGATTTCTCTACAGACCGCAGCCCATGCAGGACAAAAACTGTCTCGGGTCAGGCGAGTGGACTAGGATTGTTGTAGTTGTAGGTGGTGGGGGAGTGTGGGGGGGAGGGCTATGTGGGCATTTGTCTCTGATACAGCCAGGGCCGGAGATATAGCTGTGTATTTCTATGTCTCTGTCTTTTTTGGACAGCTGACGCCGTCTGGGAGTCTCACGGCTGCAGCTGGGGCCGGGCTCTGCTAGTCTGGGTCTGTGGGCCGTTAGAGAGAGGGCAGGAGCAGCCTGCGTGCCATCATTTGCATGATAAACAATTTAAGATATGCATAGGGACACCGGAGCTTGTCTCCAGATTATGGATGGCCCAGAAAAAAAGAAACGAGAGCAGATTGACCGTTTCTCACACAAACTAACGCCACTGCTGTGTATAGTGTAAAAACTGGATTAATTTTTAACATGATATAATGAGGCATGCTGGTGAAGTGGATTCATATTTTTATTAATTTACATTCACTTTAATTGTTTATGATGTTAGTTATCAGTGCAATGCATTATCGTCTGGTACTCCTGCATTGAGTAATTGGAGCAACACGCTTCTCATTGTTTTGATTTAGTATGCATAACGGCACTGCTCTATATAAGCTTCATCATGTCCTATATAGCATAATTAGTATTTTTACAAATTGTTTGTCACATTTTATGAGTGTGGTAGCACATTTTTTATTTTTTATTTTTTTACTCAAATAGCTACATTAGTGTGGCCTGTAATTATTCACCCTGCAGCATTTGCACCTCACGCATTCTCACCCGTGTAGCCATGTGTGTTAATGAGGCCATTGTAGCCGCTCAAAACCCACCACCATCTCACACTTATGCCTCTTTCCAGCGCACTGCCCCTATTGTAATCCTGGAGTCTGAATCGATACTGAGTTAATTATGGCGGCCACCTTTTTCCCCTGTTTTCCTCCGTGAGGGGGAAGACATTCTAACAACCGAGCGCTTTTTCTTGTAACACCTCTCTGTGGCTGCTGCAGTGTGTCTTCCCGCAGCAGCTTGCCTGTCCTGTTTGTCCCTGTGTGTAGTACAGACAAAGGTATTTAGCAGGCTCTGTATTGGCACGGTGCCACCTTTCTCCAAACCACCAGCCTGCCCCCACACCCCTCTCATAAGCACACATATACACACTGGGTATCTGTTAGGCAGAACTGGGGGGGGGGGGGGGGGCTGGGCAGTGAGAGAGAGTGTGTGTGTGTGTGTGAGTGTGTGTGTGTGGGTGTGGGTGTGTGTGTGTGTGTGTGTGTGTGTGTGTGTGTGTGTGTGTGTGTGTGTGTGTCTGTGAGGTGGGGGTGAGCGGTTCCTTAGTGGCGATATCTCTTTCCTGTGGCCAGTGTGAATGCGTGCATGCAGGCCACTTTGCAAGTTCACATGCGGTGCGCGCCTTTGTTTCGGTGATCACTTTAATTGATAGTGAAAAGGCAGAGATGCATGCTATTCTAATTACTGGACACCGGCGAATATTTTTCGCCATAAGAACTCTGTTGTCTGTAAAAAAAATGATTCTAATTTGATCCTACAGTGGCCCTGGGCGCCGATACAATCGGTACTATTTTTGGATATAGGCTCCACTAAGTTTTAATGAAGGTGAACAGGACTGGGTTTTTAGGACAAATATTTCATAGGGGACATTTTTTGTATTCTGAAGCCAAGCTCTAAACACCCGCAAATGTTGTTGGAGATTCGTCAGCCTTTGTTGTAGGATTGAGTGTTACCGGCCCTGGCTGCTTTCAAGTGCTGATGTCTAGTGGATGTTTACATCTAGAGTGTGGGTGCGGAATAGACTAATGTATGTGCATACGTGTGCACGTGTGCGTGTATGAATGTGGTTTTGACCACTTAAACTGTTTATAGCTTTACGTGTGTGTGGGAGAGAGAGAAAAAGTGTGTGTGTGTGTGTGTGTGTGTGTGTGTGTGTGTGTCGGGCTGTTTGTTAAAGCTTTACTACTTTGGGCTTGCAGGCTGAACATGAAAGGGTCTTTGACTTGGCAAGCCTCGCCTGAGGACACCCCTCTGTGGCCCATGCCAGGCCAGACTTGGCAAACAGCGCAGGGCCTGAGGGACGGGCTGGGCCTAAATGTGTGTGTGTGTGTGTGTGTGTGTGTGTGTGTAAGAGGGAGGTAGAGGAGGTGTATCTGTGTGTCAGAGAAATGTTTTGTGGGTTTAGGAAGCAGCCCTAACGGTGAATTGGCTGCTATGTGTGTGACTGGCAGCAGTAGTATGTGTGTGTACTTAAGAGTAGGTATGTGTGTGTGCTGTCCTCAGGGCTCCTGGCTTGGACTTCCTGTGTCTCTGTTTGTCTTCTAACAACTCCGGTACCACAGCCTCAGGCCATTCAGGTGGAGGCTAGTTCTCAAGTATGCATACACACACAAACATTCACACACACACACACACACACACACACACACACACACACACACACACACACACACACACACACACACACACACACACACACACACACACACACACACACACACACAAATGCGTTCACCCACCCCTTACCCAGCCACAAATGTACACAGACACACACCTGTTTTAACTACACAACAATGCACTCCACCCCCTTTACATGCGCCTACAGACACACACACACACACACACACACACACACACACACACACACACACACACACACACACACACACACACACACACACACACACACACACACACACACACACACACACACACACACAGTACAGTACAGTGTTTGCCCCCTCCTGTGAAGCAGAGGCCCCATGATGTGCAATCATGTTGATGAGATCTGTCAGAAACATATGATACTTATTTCAACCACCCAACCCTCCGTTTTCCCTCTCTCTTTCCTTTTTGTGTCTCTCTCTCTGTTTCTCTCCCTCTCTCTTTCCTTTTTGTGTCTCTCTCTCTGTTTCTCTCCCTCTCTCTCTCCCTGCATCGCTCCAGTAGTTGGTCTCGAGGGACTGGAAACTCTACATTTTGGCTACATTAGTGTGTCTGCACCTCTTAAAGGCTTCCAACATCCACTCTAGGGCTCATTCTTCGTCTCGCAGATTTGGCACAAACACACACAGACACACACAGACACACACACACAGACACACACACACAGACACACACAGACGCACACAGACACACACACAAAAATGCACACAAACATTCCCCGCTTCTTTCTATCCCCTCTACCTACTGTCAAACGAAGCCATACGGCAGTAACAACCTTGTTTGTCCACAGCCGCGTCACGCAGTATTGTCAGAAATAAGCGCGTCGTGCGGCTGTCCTGTCAATAGCGTGGCAGGCAGTCACATCACAGGGCCAGGGGTCAGCTGACAGCGTCAGGGCCTGTCACACCAGCCGCCGGCTTCACCACCTGCAGGTTAATGACTTTATTTTTAGACAGAACAGAAACAAAGAAAAGAAAAAGTGTCTTTGATACAGCTGCAGCTCAGGAAGTGGCAGATGAGAGCAAAACAAGGACAGCAGTGGGTATTTGAGGAAGAAGGCAGGTTAGTTTGGGGGTTAGAATGGGAATGGAGATTTTCAGGTAATTTACATATTTTTGATATTTTCTGGGAGAGGGCTCCGATGTCTCTCAACATGTTTCCCTGTTCAAGTTTTTTTTTTTACTGGGAGTTTTCCTCATTCGAGCCCTTGAAGGGCAGAGGCTGTCATATTGTGTATACGGACTGTGAAGCCCACTGCATGAGGCAAATGGCTATTTGTGATATTGGGCTATAGAAATACAAACTGATTTGATTCTCAAAACTTAACCCAGTTCCCTTAATTTAAGTCACTGACAGAAACTGATCCAGATTTGATTTATTTGTGTGGGCGTCCCATACTTTATCTCATCCCTTATCACTTCTACTATGCAGTATGTCAGCTCAACCTGCTGTGCTGTTCTTGTTGTGACTGTGGCTCTTAAAGCTGTGGAACTACAGGACCATTGCTTTGTCTTTGTCACACCCATGGTGATAAAGCTGAGGCCATGGGAGAGTAGCAGGAGGACGAGGACGTGATGTTAGTCTGAACCCGCTGATCCTGGGTCACTATCTGTCTTTCTCTGGTGTTTCTTCCTCCACTATCTGTCTCTCTGCAGGTCCCAGCACTGGGCTTGGCCTGCCTGTCTGTGTGACGCTGTGTGTGTGTATGGGTGTGTGCAAGTCTATTTGTACCTTTTGTATGTGGGTGGGTGGTCGTCTACAGCTGTGTGTCCCGCCAGCCTTATCTCAGCCCAGAGAGATACAGGACAGAGGGGGCCCCTTGTGTCTGACGGCACACTTGTGAAAACTCACAGCCCTCTGTGTGTGTGTGTGTGTGTGTGTGAACAATCTTAAGAGTGCTTCAGCATGTACATGTGCAGGCCAACCAGGTCTGCCACTGCACTTTTTTTCCATAAATGTACTCTATTAGGTAGCTGTATTCCTTGGGGGGTGTTGTGTTCAAAAGCTCATTGCCTCGTAACAGCGCAAGTTAACTGTACATTTGATCTTGAATTCAAATCCCATGTCTTTTAAAAACGATGATCAGCAGATAGGGGCCTCATTCATTTTTTAAGAGAGTGTTAATTTGGTTATTAGAATCACTTTAGGCTATATGGTGGTATTTGTGTTTCGTAGTCCGCTTTGCACAAAAGCTTGCACGCACGAGTTGGCACACCATTCCAAACGACACAAAGCGTCATCATTAATGCAAGTATGCATGCACAAACACACACACGCACACACACACACCTACACTCCATCCCCCACGCCCAACTGACCCCCAACCCTCATCGCACACAGACACACACGTAAACACACGCTCGCAAGTGCACACTCCTGTCCCAGGCACCCTTTACTTTTGCAGGCTGAATCTCACTGATAACATGCTGGCGCCCTCATTTAAATTTGAAGCGCTTCTTTAATCTTCAAAGGCCTGATTGCTTTATGAATATGCATGGACTGAGCTGACTCTCAGTTCATTACCTTGTTGTAAATTCTAATGACCATTAGAGCCCCGCGCGGTAATTGCCAATTGTTTTGCATTTTTGATTAGCCCATTACCGGAGCGCATTCTGAACAAGTCTGCCCTGCCTGCCTGCCAGGCCACTGCAAGTAGCAGAAGGAGGGAGAGAGGGAGTGCTGAGGAGGAGGAGAGAGAGAAAAAAGTGAGAGCGTGCAAAGGGAAGATGGTTTGATGGGTTGAGAGACACGGTTTAGGCGGCTTACATTTTGATGCTTGGGCTCAAAATGTTAGTTTTGTTTAGGGAGCAGATCGGGGTGAGCCAGAGGGGGAAGAAAGACGCAAGGCCAGACCTGTAGAAATGGCTGTTCCCTAAACAAGCCTAGTTTCCGCAGAGCTTGAGTGCAAGAGCGTGTACCTGGCTGCATTCGTGTCAGCATGTGTATTTTTTGACTGTGTACGCGGATGTCCGCCCGACTGTGTACAATTCGGTTGAGTTGGAGGAGGTTGGGAGTGCTGGGGAGGTTCTGGCAGTGCATCCCAATGCACGCCATGCCCGGGATGCATGAAAGATTTATGGCTCCTAGCAGAATGGCATCGCCCCGCTACAACTTGATAACATCTAATGGATAATTTAGCGCTCTAGAACAGTCAGGCCTGGACCCCCCTCTCGCCCTCCCTCTCTCTAGGTGGCTGGAGAGGACAGCAGCTGCTGGGCCGGAGAGGGACATGGGGACAAGCAGGAAAAAGAGAGGAAGAAAGGGAATGAAAGAGGCAGGAGGAGAGATGGAAACTGTGTGTGAGTGTTTGTGGGACCTTGTGAGATTGTGATGTCAACACATCGCTGGCCCACTAACTACAGTACATGCACCTCAACCTGCACAGTAGCATTTTGTGGAAATATTTCCTCATTGATGGAGTGGAAACAAAGACACTAAATAATACACAAACATAATATAGACATTGAATGCCAAATTAACTACAGACAGCACAGGAACAAAGATATTTCCAAGTAGTCCCCAAAAATGCATCTATCATGGTTAAATTGCTGAATAACCTCTGCATGGAGTCTCCCCTCATTGATATAAAGCAGGGAGAACAACTAATTATACTATTAGTTAGTTCCGACCGAGTAATTTGATTGGACGAGAGGCATTCCAATAGTGCTGATATACAGTACAACAGCTCTGGGACTTTTAACCGTTTGTGTCCCTCCGCTTTACAGGTGTTCTAATAAGTAAAAGAGCGCTATACTTTATCATGTGATATTGAACAATTAATCTCACTTCTCACCACAAATGTGATGTTTTATTGTAGGGCTGTTGTATCAGAATCCTAGTACGTGTGCATAGACACCTGGCAACAGATTATCATTTAGTCTACCTGTGGGAGAATTCACCATGCTCTTCTTCTGCTGTGTATTTCTTGTTTCCCTACTTGCTGCCGTTTCATGTTCTGGCCCCCCCCCCCCCCCCCGCCCCCCTCCACAGTAATGAGACGAAAATAATGCATGGAATACCACACCGCATGGGAAAACACCTGCCATTGAATATTTCCATATCGCAGATCTGTGCTTGAATGTCGGCTAAAAAAAAAGCTACCTAGATAATTAAACCCATAAATGTTGCAGGATCCGTGTATAAAAGGGGGTTCTCTCTCTCTCTCTCTCTCTCTCTCTCTCTCTCTCTCTCTCTCGTGCACCATTCATAATCTCCATAGTGTTTACGCACAGCTCCTGGGCCTACACTGTCAGTCTCTTATTCCCAGACTATTAAGCTGCTGACAGTTTGGTTAATCGTCCCGCAGTTTGACTTCAGGGGGGAACGGGGAGAGGGGGTCAGCGGAGTCCGTCTCCGAGGTGTGGGGAGAAAGTGGCCTATACGTTCCTCTTGGCGTGAGTTGCTCTCGCTTTAACAGGAGAAATTGGGTGGGGGGGGGGGGGCATTGGCAAAGCAGGGGAGGGGTGAGGTGGGGTGAGGGGAGGGGGGGGTAGAGGGGGTCTGTCTTTACTCTGGTCTTGGAGGGGGCCGGGAGGGGGCCGCAAACACAATGGAGAAATTGTCCGGCGGCTCGGGGAATCGGCTGGAGCAAGTTTAGCCGCATAGTCAGGGTTAGCGGCCTCGCGTGCTGTTCTATGTCCAGCCTGTCCTGCCTGTGTACGTTCACACTCAAAACCAAACACACACACACACACACATACACATGCTCCTGTTAGATAGGTAGGAGAGAGCACACACACACACACACACACACACACACACACACACACACACACAAACACACATAAAGATTGAGAGACGTAGCAGCAGAAGCAGCAGCAGCAGCAAAGCCCGCTATGGCCAAAAGAGTCTCGGGCAGACAGCATGATAGATGGCTTTGTTAAAGGGTCCCAGGGTGTCCCCTGAACTTGAAGCACTCTGTTTATCTTGAATAGGAGAAGCACAGTGTTGGGGGGGTGGGGGGCAGTGAGGAGGAGGAGGAGAAAGGGAATGATATAGCTTTCAGAGGAAGGGAGAGAAAGGGAGTGGAGGAGGAGGAGGAGGGAGAGGGGAGAGTGAGGGCCTGGCTGTATCTGGGCAGGCCCTGGCTGGGGGTTGGGGAGGTTAAGGGGGGGTCGCGAGCAGGCACAGAGAGAGGGTGGGGGGGATGGGGCAGCTTTCCTCGTAGCTGTCCATTAACAGATGAACTTGGCAATGGTCCAGGCCTCAAAGGTCTTGGGAGACAGGCACACACGCACACACACACACACACACACACACACACACACACACACACACACACACACACACACACACACACACACACACACACACACACACACACACACACACACACACACATACGTACACATGCTAGACACACACATGGATGCACACACCCCTCGGTACCTGCTGACTGGGGATGGAATGCCACCATGGTTCGTTTATGTCCAGAGGCGAAAGAGGACACGTCTCGGCTTCACCTATGTCAAGAACCAGTTCAGACCGGTTAGCCAGCCAGCCAGCCAGCCAGCCAGCCAGCCAGCCAGCCAGCCAGGCCGAAGGAGGCAGACGGACAGGCCTTGTCGCCCTGCCCTCCTCTCCCTCTCTCTCTCTCTCTCCTCCTCTTTTTTTCTAAGCCTTTTTTCCGAGGAGGAAACAGAGAGAACCTCTAACCTGAGGGCACAGGACAATGCAGGGGGAGAGAGGGAGAGAGCAAAGTAGCGAGGGGAGCGTGGGAACAAAGTGAGAGAGGAAGAGATCCGGTCGTAAACAGGGTGGGAAGAGTAGGGTTTAAAGTGTTTGGTTGTTGTTGGTGCTCTCCTCTTGATGGGGCAACATGAGCCGAACACCGCAGCGGCTATTGTGTACTGAAAACATTACTGCAAACATGAGAGTGGTGAAAGCTGGTGGGGGAGAGAATTCGATATGGAAGATGTACATAATGGACGAGAAACCTTTTTATTTGTGTCACATGCACAAATATGCACTATTATCCATACCTCCTATGTGACGGTAATGGAAAATCGTGTCTGAGAAACGTGTTTGTGTGGCCATAAAATATGGACACAGCTCCTCTCCTAATTACGACCGGGATGCGTCCCTGGAGTTTTGAGAGCAGGCTGTTGGCCATTGCACTTCAGATGCTTCCAGCATCGCACACACACACACTCTGCCTGGAGATGGCAGATCAGACGGCTCCGTCACATCGGGAGCATCTGAGGAATGTCGAGGGAAAAGCGAGAGTTTATCGCTGCAGGATTGTCATCTTGAATAAATTGTTTTAGCGTGATTGATTTGAATGTTTACAGTTTTGGACGTGCACATGGTTACAATCTCAAGTCGATGGGGGAGAAGGGGGGTGGTGGGGGGGAGGGTGGGGGTTTGATAATGACTAAAGCAAATGTACGCTGCTGAGGTGAGAAAAGTGGTTTTGTTAAAACAGTGTGAAACTTGTGTGAAAGGTTATGTGTGAATCCATAGGATGAAGTTTATGTAAGGAAAGGGAGTGGATTAGGTTTCCCAGCTACCCTTGCAGGTGTCTTTCTCTCTCTCCCTCCCTCCCTCCCTCCCTCGCTCTCTCTATCTCCCTCTATCTCTCTACCCTCGCTCAGGGCCGTGGTGTCTTCGATTATGACAAATGGACGCTAGACAAAAGGCTTCATGTTAATGTGCGGCCACGGAGAAGTTGATTCCTCTAGTGTCGGATATCTTCACATTATTAATGTCTTTGATTCTTTGAAGTTTGGTGGTGTACATTCAGGAATGTAAGCGTGACGAATGTCTCATCATTGGTGCATTGGAATAGGGCCGGACATCGAAAGGTGTTAAATATCAAAAGTTGTCTTGGATTGCTTATAGAAATAACTGGATGTCTAATGCGACCTACATCAAATGATGTCTTGTTCCGTCATGGTTATTGTCTGTGAGCGCCTCCCACTCCCGTGTGATGTGGAATCTAAGGATGGTTGTGATACATCTTGTGTCAAATGATCGAGGGACTTTTATGTATAAATTTATCACATGCGTGCTGCAGGGCGAACATGGATAATATATGTTTGCGTGTCTCTGTGTGCGTGTGTGTTTGTGTGTGTTTATGTGTGTCTCCATGTAAATGCATGCAATCCCATTTGCATGTATTTCACACAGGCTCACATTAATTTGTTATTTATAAAGAAGGTCCTTCTTTTCATCTTCCCTCTTTATGTGCTCTCTTCTCACAGCCTTCCAGCTCTTGCTCTATTTCTCAGAAACACGTTTTCCTTTTCCAAAAGTCTTGCGTTTGCTACTTTGGAGCCCACGCCAACTAAATATCTCGCTTGTGATTGTGTGAATGTGTGTGTGTGTGTCTGTGTATGTGCGTGTGATTATTGCTGTTTTTATAATGCCCCCCTGCAAATTTGCATATGTATATGTGCAGATTGTATGAGAAGAGCTCTCACACTTAGAGCAGTTGGATGGGGAGGGCGACGGGGGCCGTTGCAAGGGTTGTGTGTATGGTTCACGTGTGTGTGTGTGTGTGTGTATGTGTGTGTAGAAGGGGGGTCGTGTTAGCGCTTTCACCCCCCCAGACAAAGCCGGCCACTACTCCCAGATGGTAGTCTGCTCTCTTCGGCCATGTGTCTGGTGTGTGTGTGTGTGTGTGTGTGTGTGTGTGTGTGTGTGTGTGTGTGTGTGTGTGTGCGTGTGTGTGTGTGTGTGTGTGTGTGTGTGTGTGTGTGTGTGTGTGTGTGTGTGTGCCGGGAGACAGACTGATACAAAGAAGGAGAGAGTGGACGAGGAATTTGCAAGCAACACTGTGTGTGTGTGTGAGATGCAGACAGTGGATGCTGATGAAGGGGGGCGCTGTGTGGGTGTGTGTGTGCACGCACATGGGCATGCATGTGAAGAGTGAGAGACTTCATGGACTCAGCTACATGTAGCATCCCGCTAATGGCTTTTGCATGATATGACTACAAGCGAGCATGTGTGGTCTGCCATGTTGCGTGTGCCCTGTTCAAAATATATTCGAATGCATTAAGATGGACAAAGATAGAGAAAGACAGAAGAAGAGACGGTATGCTTTGAGAGATGGACAAACAAACAGGGACAAGGGGGAAGGGAGGGAGATAGAGGAAGAACAGAGGTGAGGACTGGTGAGCCTTTGTCTCAGTGGTGATGACCTAGAGATGCCCATGGACGTCTGGCTATTGGGGTCAGCATTAAAGACCAGGCGTCAGGATTATGTTTACTTCAACTGTCTGCTGGACAATCACACAATGAAGGAGATAGTTGCCGTTTATTCTAGTAGAGCTTAGATCCAGCCCACCCCTAACCGATACGATCCCTCAATGGCCATCCCATCCAATGAACTGTGTTTATGGGCATGATTAAACCCAGCAATGTTTAATACGCTGGCTGTTATAATGAAAGGTTTAAACTACAGAAGCACTTTTCTGACCTGTCATGGCATGGTTAACAGTCTAGCATACAACATTATACTTTTGTCTTTGACAATTAATTCATTTGCACAGTTCACTTATAAGTGTCTTTCATATGTCAGGTGTAAAGTCTTACGCTTGGGAAAATACTGGTAGCTTTAGGAGTTTAAGGGCCTCTATATTCAATATGAAATCCCACCTAAGGCTCCTGTCTAAATCCATGGTGTCTCCCCTAGGGCCGAGTATTAAAACAGGCCTGCGGTCCTGTTAAGAAGAGGCTATCTATCGCTTGGACAGACTCCAGCCTCTTCTGACCTTGCTGTTTGTTTTTCTTGTATCCCCAGACACAAACACGGCTCACCGCATTCGCACGCACGCACGCACACACACACACACGCACGCACGCACGCACGCACACACACACACACACACACACACAGGAAGTGATCCTCTCTGATGTCTTTCTCTTGCATCTGGCTCCTCTGTGAACACTGGGCAGATGTATCGGGTCTAAAAAAAATGAGGGTGCGTGCAGCGTGCCTGAGTACAAAGTCGAGTGAACCCAAATGGGGTGTGAATTTTTCGGTGTGCATTTCTTCACCCAAACCTCCCTCCCTCCCTCCTCGGCGCTTCTCCTCTCTCACACTGGTCAGACTGGTTCTCTGGTGCTTTCATTAAAACCAAAGCACTTCTCCTTTTATTCTTGACCAGGTAGTATTTGGTTATCAGACCAAAGAAAGCAGACTCCCATAAGACAAGCCTTTACCCCGTAGTTCAAAGTGCCAAGATAACCATTCTGTATATATACCTTTATTGAGGCGAGCTCTTCCCTGCCAGCGAGCGGTCTGGCAGGGAATGCTTTCCATGCTGGACATGCCCCGTCCTCCCCAGGCTCTGGTACTGCTGTCCTCTGCCAAGTTGCGGGGCCAGATTGCCTGTAATAGGCCAGCCATTTCCCTCTCATCATCTGTCAGCACTCTGGATCCAACTGCAGGGTCCAAAGAGGACTACCACTCTCCAATTAAAAAGGTTAATTTGCCCATCTCCCATCTCCCCCACTACAGCTTGGTATGTCTTCATTAGCCCTCATTTGCGCCTCTGTGTTGCTTTTTCTTTTGAACCTTTCTGTCTCTTTTCCTTTTTTCCCCGTTTGTTGCCCTTTGTAAACACTAGCTTTATATGGAAAAGGTAAGGGGTGAGCGACTATTAGCATATTTGTATCTGAGCCAGCAGGTTTTTTTTATTAAATGCTCTCAAAGTGCTCTTTTTACAGCCCCCTCTGAGCATTGCAAGTTAAAATCAGCTCAATTTCTGATTAAACTGACCTGTCTCGGTAGAGGAGGCAAGAGATTAGACAAATAGTTTGACATTCTGGAAAATATACTTTTCCTCTGTTTGTCCTAAACCTAAAAATATGAGGTAATTCAATGCGCCCTGCTATGAAATAGTGCAGCGCATTAACCTTGTTAAACAAACGTGATGCAACCTGTAAATCAGTGAGTTTTGAAAATGCTATTTGTTGCATTTTGTTACTTTTGAGTCAGGCTAAATGTTTCTTCTGTTTCCAGTGTTTATGCTAAACAAAGCTAACTAACCTTCTTATACCAAATGTAGCAAAATGCGTTTTTTCTTTAAAGCTATTCGGCGTCATTCAATCGCTCTAAGCCACATGGTCACTGGTGCTTATATAACAAGAGGTGTAGCACTGATGATACATAGCACATTACCACCAAGAGCTCAGCATGCCCCCCAAGTAGCAACAGATGCATTCCCCAATACAATATTTAGAAGATTTGTGTTCATTATACAGTGAAGAGAAAAAGCTGTCTGTCTAACGGGGCTGAAGGAGAAAGGAGGTTGACGACTGCTTCCATTTATGTGTCGGCCATACGTACGTCAGTGTCATTATCCTCCCACACTGGTGTCAGATTCTAAGTCAAACCTGAGAGGATGAGCAGTACGCAAAGAGTCTCTAGCTTATACTTTAGGTCATTCGTGATTTGCCCTGTTCAGACTGAGGTTTGGACAGACACATCCCCGTATCTTTATCTCTGTTTTGGCCTGTTTCCCCCTGGCTCCTCTCAACCCCTCCATCCCCTGATGCTCCTCACTCCTGCCATCTTAATATCTTAGGGGTCAAAGGAAAGGGGCCCCTCGCATCTCCTTCTTCTTCTTCTTGCCTAAAGCTACAGCAGTGGCATCACACAGAAAAATAGCCCCCCCCCCCCCCGTCCACCCCCACCTACCTCCCCCTCAGTTTATCACAATGAAATGTATGTGGACGTATGTGGACATGTTTCTCTGTGAATCCTAAAGCCCAGGAAGGAAGCCTAACGGCTGCCTGTCTGCCTGTGCTGCTGCTGCTTTGTGTCAGTTACCACTGCTGTCAAAGCTCCATCCCCGTGTCAGGCTAACGCGGCCAGCAAAAAAAATGTAGCGGGGCTTTTTTTTCTTTCTTTTTTGTCTTCACTTTTGGATATCTGGGTCTTTTCGGAGCAGCGTATCGAGTCAGCAGTTGAGATATAGCATTTGCTTTTAAAAGGATACATGCTGGCATTTCCGCTCTTTGGCTTGGCTTGTTTTAATTATAACTTAGATCCTATTAGACTCCGGGCCATTTCATAGGACTTACGTTTGTGTCAAAAGTCATTTGGCAAGCCTTCGTCTAGAGAAATTGTAATTTTTTTTCTTACAAAGCACATTTGAACATGATGCAGTAAAACCCAATTTATTGTCCAGTGTATATGGAGAGCAAATGAATGATTTTGTATTAAGCATACATTTTAAATTAAAAAAAGAAACTGATAAAGATTAGCATAAAATATATAGGCTCAGTCATACAGTTGGTTTACCTTCATAAATCAGTTGTAGCAGCTGCGTTGTCTGCTGCTGCTGTTAGGCATAGTGCCATACTAAATTAAATTGGGGGTCACTCTTGGTAGTTTTAGCGATTAACATAAGCTAATGACTTGGAAGGATGAACAGGAGGTAGAGATAAAGAGGGAGAGAAGGAGGGATGAAGGGGGGACACTGTCTGGCTGCCTAACCCCGCCATTAAGGGCCTGCCCTATAGCTGGACTTGGAGAGCGGGGCCAGTTTCCCATGCACCGGTGGCACAGGCGAGCCCTCTTTGGTTACACAAAATGTCGGCCTGTATGGCCACGCAGAGAGATATTATTAGCGTTATTTGCCTCAGATATCCGAGAGCATGGGTGCTTTTAGGCTCCCCTTTGTTTTGAATGGCTGACAAGACACTTGAGTTTCTTGCGGCAGATTAAATGAAATTTTAGCAGCTTTTTCTTGGGGCCAGGCCATAAAAACCACACAAAGGAAGCAGCTGCCACTAATGTAATCTAGAATGGGGTGCTGCAGTGTAAAGCTGTCCACCGCTCTTTTGTTTTTTCCCGTTCTTCTACCTCTCCGCAGCTTTTTACGCCATTCTTGACACCCTTCAACTACACCCCTTTCCTCTTCAGATAAAAACAAAAAAAAACATCCTTGTTCTCTCACTGGTGCTTAATTCCTCTTTTCATCAGCTATAACCCCACTGTGTACAGCAAAGGTGATGAAACCGGACGAGAGCAATAAAGGCTGTGTGTTTTAAGAGCAAACAAAACTTATTTTTTTAATGTCTTTATATGTCTGTACGGCCGTGTCAAAGGTACACCAGATAGCCTTTGGAGCTCTCTCCAAAGCCCCCTCCTCCTCCCCCTCCTCCTGGGAAGGTCTGTGGGCCAACACCATATCAGCTGGTCATGTATGGAATGAGCGTATAGGATCTTTACAGTTTGACCTTGCGCAAAGTTCATTTCTCGGTATGCAACACATGCGGTCCGCTGGGGTCGACGGCCCCCGCAACCCCTGTGTCCGTCAGGGGGTTGTCAGCCCCACTCAAAATGACAGGGGTGGATCTTGAGAACCTGTGTTCACGTTGGCAGGGAGTGGACATTCCTGTCAGGGCTGTCATTGTATAAGTGATACGGGAGAGGGAAAGAAAAAGAGGAAAAGGTGAGAGAGAGAGAGAGAGACAGAGAGAGAGAGAGAGAGAGAGAAAGGGAAAAGTACAGGGGAGCACAATCATTTTACCAATAAGAAAAGACATTTGTTAATCACATAATTTGGAGTTGACATTTTGCACCGGCGTGGCAACGTTTGAGCACGTTGGTGATGCGTTTATATTGAGACTCCTAATGTTGCCCACTGTTAATGAAGTTTTATAGTCTGTTAGCCAAGCAATGGCACAAACATCTGGCCCATAAATCTCTGCTGCAGAGTGTATAGGCCTGAGAAACCAGCTCTATACCCATCCCCTGATCAGCCATTAATCCAAACACACCGACTTATTTATGTTCGCCTGGTTAACTGGTATAGCTTTCAAGGAGTGTAGGCATTGGAAAATAGTGCTGTACTGTTTCAACACATTGCCTGTAGCAGAGTTCGGACCACTTTTGTGTGGCTACATAATAGTGAGGGAGCACAAACGTGTGTGCAATCGCATCCTGCCGCTGTATAAGCCGTATGTGAGTGTGTGAGTGAGAAAGAGAGAAGGTGTAGGCTATGTCTTGCCACTGCCTGTTGTGGAATTTGTGAGTTCATGGACCTTTCCTGTGCAAAAAAACGAAGACTTGACTCTGCCATTCATCGAGTCGGCAAGCCAGTCAGCCGGTCAGTCAATCAGTCTGTCAGTCAGTCTTTTACGTATGTGTGTGTTCTGTTCTGCAGCTGTCTGTGAATAAATCCTTTTGTCACCGAAGGCACATACTGTATCCTCCTTAACCGACGCTTTCCGACGTATAAAAGCTGCTCATTTCAGCATATTTCTAAGACATGTATTAACTATGTCTAGAGGGAGGAATGTATTGTTGGCTTTTCCTTCTCCTTTTTTTTTTGCTGATGATCCCTTGAGTGTTCCTGATCCACTGGAGAAGTTTGTACCTGTTGCTGCTGCCGTCATCCTTCTTCGTCTTTATCTCTCCGTCTGTTATTAGCTCCTTCTGCCTTATTATATTCCCTCGCTTTCCTTTGCCTTCTTATAAAGAGTCCTCTTTAAAACAAGATCATTTGTTGTGGTGCAGCACATATGCATGCATGCATACAACACACACATGCACACTTGCTCAATTACACACCAACACCACACGTGTTTACTCAAACCTGATGACCCAATAGAAATAGCTCTTGCCCCCCTCCCCACCCCCTCTTTTGCCACCGTCCATTGCTGTGCTTCTGCTCCCCCTCCCTCCCTTCCTCCCTCCCTCCCTCCCCAGGGTAGGTCGCTATAGCCCCCCTTATAAACATAGTGATCTATAGGAGCCCTAGACCCAGACAGATTTTTGGCATGGCTGTGCAGGTAGCATTCCAGCACGGTTTGAGATCTTAGGGCCCTAGCCTTGTTAAAAGCCTGATTTATGCTCTACAGCTGGGCACAAAAGGAACCTACAGGTTGGCTACCTTAATTAATATCACGCTCGCTACTGCTTGGGCCTATGCATGTTCCCTGACACACCTCCGGGGATAATAAGCGGAAAGGTCCACATGCTGTATTTTTAACAGGCCAGTGACGGTGTGGGAGCGCACAGGATGTAACTGAAAAAGACACGAATAGCCGCGTTGAACAGGAGTCTCAAACGCATCAGTGATGTAACTGCAGGTTTCGCAGTCTGATGGGAGACAGATGAATCAGGCCCTGGGTGTTAGTTTTCTGTGCCGCACTTGATCCTATCAGCCACCATTTTGTCGGCCTCTCTTGCGTTGCTATAGTGGCCGATCAGACCACATGTCTTCAATTAGTAGGCAGGAATCCGGTACGGCAAGCCTCAGAGATGAAGAATCGTGTGGAGCGTGGCCTGCCATTGCCAAGCATATGGCCCATCCATCTTACCGACTCTTATCCATGATAAACGTTACATGTAGGCTAGGTATTAACTGGCCGCCTTCACCCCCATCTAACCCTGACAGTCTTTGCTCTGGCATGCACAGTACAGTCTTGTGTCTTCGGGAAAGAACTTTGATGCAACCTCGACCCATTTCATTTGGCAACAACACAACAAAGACGGGCGTTTTCTTCAAAACAGCATGCCGTAAAGGTGGGGCCCTGGTCGTCGCGAAGCCTCTATAGGTTAACAGTGTCAGTGTCAACAAGTGTCAAGACATTTGGAGTTCAATTTGGATACCCGACCACTTCCTCTCTCTGCTCTATCTCTTCCTGTGTCTGTCTGAAAATCTGGATGAGGTTGAACAAGGGCCGAACAGGAGGCTACTCTGCAATTTTAATCAGGATTTGGAAAGCGCCTGGGTTGAAAAGTGGCCCAGCACAGTTTTCCCCTTTGATTCATTAATAATGGAACGGGGGAATGGAGGGTTGGATGAATGCATGGTGGTGGGTTTAGGGCATTGAGGTCTCACTGTTAGTCGCTGTATCCTTATTATAGGATCAGGGATTGCGTCTCTGACCCTACTAGTAAAGGACATTGCAGGGAATTTAAGAGGGTAAATCGAGGATGTGTGTTCCAAGATTTGTTTTTCCTCAAAATAACACTGAACTTGTGATAGAATCAGTTTTTTCCCAGTGTCCGGCCTTGATTTATTTGTCACCACAAGTACACAATGGTACCCCTTCTGAAGACCCATGCACTTCTCAGTTTTCCGATATAAATGGATTTTGTCTGACCCTGAGATGCCGCGCTCTATAGAAAGAGTCCGACTATTGATGCTGCCTTAACCACTCGGCCACCGTGCGCACAGTCACACACACAGCAGATGGGACGCGTGTTAAACCCTCAGCCTCCACCGCTCCGGGCCACGGGACACTCCAACACACTGGCCCTCTTGTTTCAAAGTGCCATGTCCCCCCCTCCACAATGCCTCTGGGCCCGTATGTATAACGAGCTGCTATGCTTGGCCCAAGCTCACATGCCCTGGTCCTTTCACCCCCGAGGTGGTAGGACAGGGTTGAAAAATAACCGCATGTTTGAAAAACGGCCCTTGTTCACATGGTATCCAAATGATTCGCCCATGCTCCAGAGCTCCTGGCGCTACTGCGAGCGTGTTCACAAACTAACAACAGAGGTCAACATTAGCTGTAACTTATTTTTATTTTTTATTTTTTACCAGTTCACTATTTTTACTTGAGCACCAGAACATGGAAAATGTAATATTATACCTGTGATCCAAGTGCATCTGCTGGAACCCCCAACCCCCTCCCCCCCACCACCTTCAGTCCTGTCCCACAGAGATTAGGATAATGATGAGTATCTCTACTTGTCTTGCTCCCTCTCTTTTTCCTCTGACCATTCTGCATGTCTCATTTTCCCTGGAAATATTATTTACAGTGATGAAGCCCCTCAGGCAAAAAGGTAGGAGGGAAGGAAAAGACTTGTTCACACTGGCCCGGTGGATTTTCAGATCTGCCTGGCTCTAAATGAGTGGGTGGAGAGGATGAGAGGCGTACCATGGCACAGGTGTTTACGGCCAAAGGTAGTGTCCCTTTGCGCTTGAGAGAGAGAGAGAGAGAGAGAGAGAGAGGGAGGTAGAGAGAGAGAGAGAGAGAGAGAGAGAGAGAGAGAGAAGATTTAGAGAAACTATCTGCATGTGTGTTATAGGCCAAGGGTAGAGTTTTCAGAGGTAGATAAATGTGTGTTCGTGTGTGTGTGTGTGGGTCAGGGCAGTCTCCAGAGCATGTTAAGGAAGTATAGCGTGATGGAAGGAGGGGGTAACAAAGGAGCATGCAGGCTCCATGAGGGACGGAGTGCAACAGGGAGAGAGAATGACTCCATCCTCCAGACAGGCTGAAGTGTTTATGCAGTCCAGGCAGAAATTGTGTGTGAGTGTGTGTGTGTGTGTGTGTGAGTGTGTGTGTGTGTGTGTGTGTGTCTGTGTGTGTGTGCGTGTGCATGTGCAGTGTATGTCCGGACTTCCATCATCTCAGAGATAGCTTGAGTGCAGGTCTGTGCCTGTGGATCAGGTGATGTCTCCAACCCTAACTGCCCACTCCTCCTCTTCAACTTTGATCCATTCTCACTCTCTCTCTCTCTCTCTCTCTCTCACTCTCACTCTCTCTCTCTCTCTCCCTCTCTCTCTCTCTCTCTCTCTCTCTTTCACACTTCCCTCCTCTCCCTTTTTACACCTTCTCAGTCATTCAACACAGTGGGCTCACGGGTGCTTCCTCACTTTGTTTTTGTTTTTCCTCTACTTTTCAATTGTAATGGCATTAAGTATTGTATTTATATATGTCTATTTGTATATTTATATGCATGCTTTACCCCTGCTTTCACTCATATTGTGTCTGTCTTCATGGCATACTCCGTGGTAAATCCTGAATTTGCCACACACTATAGTTTGTACCATCCTGCTTATCAACTTCTGGCCTATATAGGAGTTGAACAAAGAAGGTGGACACAATAATAAAAATGCCAACATCATATTGGCTAAATGTAGCAAAAGAAGAAGAAAAAATGAGCCATTGCAATTTAACATAACGTTGGAGTTGTTTGTTTTTATGACAATATAACTGTAACTGACATGTCGGCTTCTGAGGATTTCTGTTGCAATATAGCTTTCGATCATCAGAGCTTTATTGTAAGCTGTATTGAAATGTGACAGTAACGTGTTCACTTCAGATCAACATTGAGCTGTTCCGTCCAGCTTCCTTCATGTCTGTGTAGACTGAAGATGGAGGGGGTGGGGGGGGAGAGAAAGCAGCGAGGTCAGATACAGGGCCCTGTATGCTCCGGTGAAGCCGAATCGCGTCCCGGCAAATGGTATGCAGGCTCATAACGCGCTCCACTCGTCCAATAGCCAGAGACGAAACAGTTTTGACAGTGTCGAATGCCCTGCCCCGGGGGCCTTATCATCCTCCGCTGCTTGCCTGCCTCCCTCCCCTGGTTCTCTTCCCCTGATGCTATCTATCTGGAGATTTATGCAGAAATGTGCAGCCAGTCGACCTCCTTGGTCCCTCTCCATCCTTCCTGCAGGGACGCCAGCCTGTCAGGAGCTGAGCTATGCACAGATAGTGAAGCTGAGGCTGCTGGCCCTCCTGTCTCACCGAGGCTTTCTTGTCTCTGCACTTCAAACAGGGATGACGCTTGTAAGGATAGACAGCGGGGGCTCTCATCTGAATGCAGCAGCCTGAATTTTGAAGGCAAAGAAGGCTAAATATGTCTGTTCTATTGTATTCCATAGCATTCTATTGTTTTTGTTCCCCCCCTGTGATGTTCATCATTAGCCTATTTTACTCTGTTCTCCGTCTCCCTAAAGCTTCAGATTATTGAGACGTATCTTTCTTTCTTTGACAGCATAGTTTTCACATTCCCCCCTCTGAAGTTCTTTGGAGACTCGTCTGCCCGTCTGGGATATTTGCCCGAGTCCAAAAATACTCCTGCTTGATTAAGTCTTCTTATGTACCTGGATATGTGTGCTTAAACTGACACTTGGCAGTTTGCAGTTTTCTTTGATTCCACTCCTTTATTTAATACCTTCTCCATTGAGTGTTGGCTTTTGTTGACGGGCGGTTTGATCCTGTGAAGCGCATCCCGACTCGATAAATAAATCTCTGCGGACGCTTACATAAGCGATGGTCCATTTAATTAGACTGGTTAAGCTTAGGAGCCCAGAGGTCTTTTTCAGCGTACCATTAGAGCTAGGATGAGAAACAACAGCGCGCGGCCTCCCACCGTCACTGGTAAGCGGAGAACAAATAATGATCTGCATCAGAGGCACGGCTGGCCCGGCCTATTATGAGGTCTGCCGGACCACGCCGCACCCAGGCACCAAGCTGTCCAGCTGGGCTTAGTTGGAATGGATGAACGGATGGATAGAGAGACGGACGGACGGGCGGACGGACTGATGGATGGATGGATGGGTGGGTGGATGGTCAGTTCAAACACAGTTCAACCGAGAAAAGATCAAAGGGAGTGTGGTTACGCTGGGATACAGACAGCGTAGAGGGAGGCTAATTTTGAAATGATTGTAGCAAGTGTAGTATACATAGTAATAGTACACACACAAACGAATACACACACACACACACACACACACACACACACACACACACACTCACTCACACAAACGGATGCATGCATACAAGAACAAAGTCATGTGATCATGGTCTCTTACGATGAGCATGTATGCCCGTTTAAGAAAACATTTGCACACATGCAAAAACACATGCATGTAAAAAAAAACACGCTGACTACACGCGTACATTTTGTCTATTGTGTGCGGTGCATGCATTCATTGGCCCCTGTGTGGGTGCCATCTGGCCATAATGGTTTCAGTGGCTCAGAGAGACGCCTCAGTTCCACTGTTGCTCTTATCAACTTTCAGGAGAAGGAGAAGGGGAATGGAAAGGTAAGACGTGTGAAAGTCTGATTGGAGACAAAGCCACAGCCAGCAGATTACTTTATACTGGGCACATGCCCTCAAAGACCACCATGCATCCTTATCTAGAGATCTGCTTCTTCATTCCAGCTAGGCCTTCCATGTCCCCGTGTATAGCTCTATTCTCACTTTTCACTCTTGGTTCTTTCTCTTCCTCACCTCTCTCTGTGCTTGGCATGTGTGTGAGTGTGATAAGTGGTCAGCTTCTCCCAATTGTCCAGTGTGACTCCCAACACCAGCCAGTGTCGCAGGCCTTGGTCCACATCAAGGCTTGTTAAAAAGGCCTTAAGGATTTAGGCCTGTGTTCTATTCACCTGGCTGGCTCTCTTGTTTAGTCGGCGTATTTCCTGGATCCGGCTTTGTCTCAGGAACAAGTGTTGGTCAAACAAGTCTTTTGTCTGTGCCCAGTGGCTCGACGTACCACAACCAGTCTGGCCCTGGACAAAGAAGTGAGTGTTTGAGCCCTGGTGTGTGTGTGTGTGTGTGTGTGTGTGTGTGTGTGTGTGTGTGTGTGTGTGTGTGTGTGTGTGTGTGTGTGTGTGTGTGTGTGTGTGTGTGTGTGTGTGTATGTGTGTGTGTGTGTGTGTGTGTGTGTGTGTGTGTGTGTGTGCGTGTGTGTGTGTGCCGATAGACAACACACACACACAGGGAGATAGAGAAGTAAGGAGGAGGAAGGTCAAGGCTAGCCAGCTGCTCTATCAAGTATTATTTTTACCCCACAAATGCAAACGGATGCAGGAACTGATTAAAACACCTTGTGTTGATATTGTGTATATATGAGACATACCGCACAACACCCAGGTATGAATTCATCTGTGAAATCAAGCTGCTCTCACAGTCTAAAGCTCCTGACAAGTAATCTGAGTTCATCTGCCAGCAATTTTACCACAGAGACCTTGAAGTCGGGTGAAAGTCATGTACAACAGAGTGGATTTAGCCAAGGCAGAAGAAGAGTGCTAATGGGTGTCTTGGAGCCCTCCACTACTTCCCCACCTCAGTCTGTCCTCTGCCTGCTTCGCCCCTTCGCCCCTCTCCAATCCCTGACTGTGAATACCCTAATGACATAAACAGAGCAGTAATCACATTAACGCCAGTTACGGCCGAGGCACTCTTAAGAGGCGCACTGTATTGACAACCCTACATCTTCCTCCAAGGCACTCACTCCAACACCTATAAACACTTATGAATATTGGCAAAGACCCGCTATTAGCATAATCACTTTTCAGGTGTGTGTGCGTGTGTGAGTGTGTGCTCCCGAGCCAGGGCGACGGATAGCTTAGGGAAATGGCGGTGGAGTGACATGCCGTGCCCCACCCCTGTGTCTCCCATCTCTCTGTGCCTTCCTCTTCCTCCTTTGCTCCTTTTTGGAAAGGCCTGTGTGCTAATCCTGTTAGCTCGTTCCTCCATTAGCTAAATGACCAATATCAGTGAGAGCTGCGTGGTCACACCAGGACGGCCCGAGCCCACGATCAGGCATGGTCAAGGACAAAACAAAACAAAAAGAAAGAAAGGAGGGCAAACCAAAGTCTGCTAACTTTCCAATGTATGTATGGAAAGTTTGGAAGAGCAGGGATACTTGGTGGATGGTGTTTTTTATTTCTTCTTAAAGGTGGACTCTGAGGTGGAGAATACTTGATGTCAAAATCACTTTTAGTCAAAAATCAGTGGATGTCTCCTCATGATCTGCCACCTTTAGCTCCCTTTAACTGACTCCACCTTTAACGGGTCATTAACCGGCCAACTCTGGGTCAAGGTCATGGACGTCTTAGTGTCTGTTGTTTTGTTTGTTTGTGCGTGTGGCTTTTGTGTTGGCTGGTGCGATGAAGAGTGAAGGGGGGTGGTATGGTATATGTGTGTGTGTGTGTGTGTGTGTGTGTGTGTGTGTGTGTGTGTGTGTGTGTGGTGATTGAGAGAGACTGAGTGCGTGCGGACTGGCTTTATGGGGGTTGGGTCACTAACAATGGAGCAATCTGCATGACCTATGTGTCCATGATGCCTCAGCCTCAGCCTCTGTCTGGCCTGTGTGTGTGTGTGTGTGTGTGTGTGTGTGTGTGTGTGTGTGTGTGTGTGTGTGTGCGTGTGTTGTTGCTTTGTCTGGTCAACGCCGTTTGTCTGGTACGGGTGGTGTGAATACGATGTCAGCAACTCCAGGAGATATATCTGCTGTTAAAGGCACAATAATTTTCCCCCTTGCCCTTGCGTCAATCGGCCTTGTGCTTTTCGTGTGAGCCATGGATCATATACTCTGCCTGATAGCAGTGCACTGTGTGAGCTAGACATCATAATAGCCTCCCCCTGCTTTGTGTTGCAATGTGCTGAAATGGCTTAGAAGGAGTTGTTAACCCCCCACCCCACCCCCACCCGCACTCCCCTTCTCTTCCATTGACTGTTCAGTGTCTTTCCTCTGCGCTCTGTCTCTTAAGTTCTTTACAGTTCTCGTTTTTGGTGATTGTCATTCCTCCACATTTCTAGTCCTGATTCCCTCACCCTCTCTCACTTCTCCTATATTCTCTCTGTATTCTTTCTTTCCACCCCCAAAGTCCCCTCTTTCAGCCCCTGCCATGAAATGGCAGCTAAAGGGTTGTCAGTGTGGTTTCTCCTCTCTGCTGATCCTATTTCAAAGGGACCTGGAGCTCCAGCATTAGCCCCAGCTCTCCTGCTCTCCAGCCACTAACTCTCCACAGACTGTGAGTTAATGGAAGCAGGGAAACAGACAGAGGGAGAGTGAGAGGGAGCTCTACTTTATACCATTAGAGGACATACTCGTTTATAAGATCATCCTTCCTCCCTCGTGCAGTTCTCTGCTCTTCTTAGTAGAACAAAGGAACCTTCAAGGCTGTCAAACGCCTTGACAGAATGTCTTTTCTCTCTTTTCAATAACTGTCCTTCCGTCCCCTTTGAGGACAGCTTTTAAGGACAATAGTGCTCTTATTTAGGTATCTGCTCTTGGTGTTGTGAATCTGGACATGTGTTGTTGTTGGTCTGAATTGTTGATGGCCATCAATGTGTCCATTGCCCGGATGTGAATAACAATTATCGCCGCTGCTTGTGACATGAGCACAGCTTGTCAAATGTCCATAGATGGGGCTTGTGATTGCACAGCACAAGACGCGCTGTTTTTGATAAGTAAGAAAAATGAATTGACCACTGACTTTGAAGTGCAGTGTTTTGGCTCGTGTGTTCTTGGGAAATGCGGTGGGTTGTCATTAGGAATGTCCCCTTCATGCCACACTTCTCTCTCTGTACTTCGCTCCCTTTCCACGATCCCTCAGTGCTTTCTTTCCTCCAACGGACACGCTCGCGTCTCAGGAGAAAAACAATTTTCTCGACAACCCCCTATCTCCCTCTCTCGTCCTTCAAAATAACAGAAAAAAATAATCTCCCCCCCTCCACATACATATGCACCCTCTGCTCGCACGTTAAGACGGGGCTGAGGAAGTGTGTACGGGCTGCATATCAAAGCAAAGTGAACGGGAGAGGCCAGGTTATTGCAACCGTTTTACGAGTGATATGGGGCTTTATATTTAAAGTCATAAAAACACACACATAATCAGGAAACATACATATAGCCAAAGCCAATGTAATGGGCACATTTTATTTGCGCTTATGAGAGAGGGAGCAAAAACGTGTACGGGCAAATGGCTTTTTTTATGATGGAAAAATTCCATAGTGGGTCAAAGCCCCTCGCAGGTGGCAGCAATTAACTGTAATTTTTGCAGATTGTAATGATCCATAATTTACCAGTATACCCACCCCCCCCCCCTTCCAACTCTTTTCACTGAAGAGAAAAAGGTTTGCGTGGAGGTTTGATTGGGTGCACATTTTATGCTGTGTTCTGGTCTTTAAGAGAGATTGTTCGGAGGGGGCCACGGTGGCCGTGGACACACAAGATAGAAAAGAAGCACAAAACATTTGTTTTGTTCCATCCATTGCTCATTCACCACATGCCTCTTTTCTTGCAGAAGCCATTTTTTCTTTGGTCTCCTCTTCACCCCTTTGTCTCTTAGCCACAGCCGACTTAAAACATGCAACCCTGTCCATCCACCATCTTAGGGATCGTTCATATTCGCAATCACACACACACACACATGTCTTCTTCCTCTCTCCCTCTCCCTTGTTTTCCATCTCCCGCACAGCATGGCTATGGTTGATGGTTCAGTATGAGCAAATGACTTCAGAAAAGTGCCCTCCAGTGAAAAAATAAAAAAATAGAAGAAAGGATAAGAAAGCCGGAAGATGAAAGAGGGAGCACATTTGCAAGTGGCGGATGCTTCTTATTTTGCATATCTCTCACTTCTGCTTTCCCCTTCTTCTCCTTTTCTATTCACCTGAGAGGATTTAAATAAATCCATAAAGCATGAAATATCAGAAATAGAAAAGAAATGCATGAAATGCATTTTCATAGGAGCCTCCCCACCCACACACAAACCCAATTTTCTTCTTATTTGCTGTGAATGTGTGTTTGTTTGTGATAAATGGTGTAACAATTTATTAACATGTGACCTGTTATTTTTATTCAGCATTAATATGCAGCATCAGATGCATGTCCCACTTTAGCCTAGCTAATTCTGTAAACAAGGCATTGGAGGGGAGATGAGTGTGTTTAACGAGATTAGGCGTGCATTGTCAGGCAAATCTCCGGTCAGTGTGCAAGTGCCATTGAAAGTCAATTATTGTTTTAAATATTCCTATGCCTTCTCAACTGTGTAAATTGTGTATGTGCTGCCTGAGTTATCTCTTATTGTTGTTTTATTTATTCTTTTGACAAGCGTCCACCCACTGGAAGTGAATTCTGTTTGAAAATATTATTAAAATACATATTTAATCTTTCTCGTACAGTATGTGATAGTTCACAATCTTTGATTTGAAATGTTGAAATGCATTGTGCACCGTATTAAGATTCAGTCATGCTTAATGATCACAAAAGGAAATGGAAGGGATATGCGTCTCTGTTAACTGAATAACTCTTTTTCCCTTTTGTCTCACCATTTCTCGATTTTCAACGTTTAATTATACTGTAGTCTTGGCTAGAAATAAATTGCAATGTAATGGGGACGTATTTTTTTAGGGCTAGAACAACACAAATTTGCAGTGAATTAATAGTTCAAAAACTAAGTTTGCTATTTAATCCTGAAGCATTTTGATGCTGTCATACAATATTATTGAGTTGTTTATCAGCTAGTTACTTCACTCCATTTTATCATTCTAACAGGTCAATTTACCATTTTCTTTCTCTGTGTGTGTCCCTTTTTTGTCAGATAAAGATGAGCCCAGCAGTTACACCTGCACCACCTGTAAGCAGCCCTTCACCAGTGCCTGGTTCCTCCTCCAGCATGCCCAGAACACCCACGGCTTCCGCATCTACCTGGAGAGTGAGCCGGGCAGCCCCCTCACCCCCCGCATGGCTGCAGCTCCTGGGCTAGGGGGTGACTGTGCCTCGTCCCAGCCTCCCCTCCATGCCGTCCACCTGGCCGATGGGAGTCCTTACAGCCTGCTGAGGATGCCGGGCTCCGGGTCGGGCCGGGATTCGGCGTCCACGCCTCGCGAGGGTCGTTACCCCAGAACCCCGCCTCTGTTCAGCCCGCCTCCACGCCATCACCTCAGCCCCGACGACCTGGCCCTGGCAACCCACCACCCCAGCGCCTTCGACAGGGTGATGAGGCTCAACTCAGTGCCTCTAGAATCCCCCCAGAGCATGGACTTCTCTCGACGTCTGCGCGAGCTGGCCGGAAACGCCACCGGGGCTTCTCCGCCTCTCTCTCCTAACAGACCCAGCCCTATGCAACGACTCCTGCAGCCATTCCAGCCAGGTTCTAAGCCTCCGTTTTCAGCCACGCCTCCCCTCTCCACCTCGCAATCGCCCTCCGGCGCACGCTCCACCCCCAAGCCAGGGACCAACGCCGTCCAGCCGGGCACACCGCTCAAGGCCAAGTCCTGTGAGTTCTGCGGGAAGACCTTCAAGTTCCAGAGCAACCTCATCGTTCACCGACGAAGCCACACGGGGGAAAAGCCATTCAAGTGTCACCTGTGTAACCACGCCTGCACCCAGGCCAGCAAACTGAAGAGACACATGAAGACTCACTGTCAGAGCAAGTCTTCGGCGCTCAACGCCAAGTCGGACGACGGCCTCTCGACCGCCAGCTCCCCCGAACCCGGCACCAGCGATCTGATTGGAAGTGCCACGGACGCTCTCAAGTCAGTGGTGGCCAAGTTCAAGAGCGAGAACAATGGGCTGGTGTGTGAGAATGGAGATGAAGAGGAGGAGGAAGAGGAGGAGGAGGAGGAAGAGGAGGAAGAAGAGGAGGAGGAGGAAGAGGAAGAAGAAGAGGAGGAGGAAGGGGAAGAGGAGGAAAAGGAGAGTAAGCCTAGAGTGGAAAAAGGAGAGAAAGACTATCGTTTTAGCCTGCGGTTAGAAGGGGCCCGCCACCACCAGAACAGCAAGGCCCTGCACCCACACCGCAGGAGCTTGTCACATGAGCCCGGCGACGAGGACTCGGCCATGGATTCAGAGCGAGCAGACCATGTAACCACCCCTACCATGAACGGCCTGGGGCATCGGTCCACCGATCGCCTGTCCAGGAAGCTGTTGGGTGGAAGGGTCAGCCCCGGGTCCATCAGTCCCCTGACCAAGCGTATTAAGGTGGAGAAGGACCTGGACCCTCCGACGCCCACCATCCCAAACACGGAGAACGTCTACTCCCAGTGGCTGGCCGGCTACGCTGCCTCCCGACAACTCAAGGACCCCTTCATCAACTTCTCCGGTGGGGACTCCAGACAATCGCCCTTCGCCTCCTCGTCAGAGCACTCGTCGGAAAACGGCAGCCTGCGCTTCTCCACTCCGCCTGGCGAGCTGGACGGGGAGCGGGCCGCCTCGGGGCGCAGCGGCACCGGCAGCGGGGCCAGCACTCCCCACGGAGGCAGCGGGAGTGGCCGGCCGAGCTCCAAGGACAGCCGTCGCAGCGACACCTGCGAGTACTGTGGCAAGGTGTTCAAGAACTGCAGCAACTTGACAGTGCACAGACGCAGTCACACTGGCGAGAGGCCCTACAAGTGTGACCTGTGCAGCTATGCATGCGCCCAGAGCTCAAAGCTCACACGCCACATGAAGACCCACGGACAGATGGGCAAAGACGTGTACAAATGTGAAATCTGCCACATGCCTTTCAGTGTATACAGCACTCTGGAGAAACACATGAAGAAGTGGCACAACGACCGCCCTCTGGCTACAGAAATTAAGTCTGAGTAGGCAAAGAGCAGCATGTTGGCAGCTCTCTCTCTCTCTCAGCTCCCCCGGCTAAAAAGCAACCCTGGCTAACTAGCCAACAAGTGAGGGGAAAGGACAACAGGGTAAGACACCAGTACACGGTACAGCCCTGTTATCATCCTCGACTGGAAAAAGCTGAATGCATGATCCATCATTGCGGCAATACTATTGCATCAAACGCAAAACTATTTGAGCCTTTCTATTGTGCAATAATTTACACGTTTTTGTATTTTTTGTAACTGGACAGCATGCTCGGTGTGTTTTGGCTACTTAGAGAGAAAATTGTTCTCGGCTGGTGGGTTTGGTTGTACATCTGTTGCTGTTGATACTTTTGATTTTTTTCAACATAAAAAAAATAGTTATGACAACCCATGCTGCATACAGTACATACTGTTTTACATATCATGTACAGTTGTGTGTTCAAACATAGTGGACAGTGTCATATTATCAAAACATCAAGACAAGCAGGGTCACACTTAAACTTACCTGATCTTTGTGAAAGATTTTCCATGCAAGATTGAGATAAAAGATCTATATATATATATAAATATATATAACAAATTGGGCTGCCTATGAAATGCTAGGCACTAACACCATCAAATATTTCTCTGACAAACAGAAATGAAATTAACAATATGGTGTGAAATGACAAAGAGTGCCTTGGATATTTTACCTGCATTAGTTAATCCTCCTTTTTGCTATAAGCTCGGAGTTTCAGCTATAGATTACAGGACATTTTGTGCACATATGGAATAAGCAGGTCCTTGCATCAAGCACCTGTACAACCCTGTCGTTTTGTGACTTAGCAGAGCATAAGGAACCAGCTTAAAAAAAAGAAAAAAAAGAAAAAAAAAAAAGAATATGTGTATCTCTGGTAAATCATCTATCTGCCTGTACATTGTTATTCTCCAGATTATGATTCTGTTTACTGGCATGTTACATGCTAAAAAGGAGTAGGAGTTTGGTGTGTAAAGTTTTGGTTTAGGTGTATATGTTTTCCGGTACATGTGTACCACACTGAGAGGGTAGACTGACGAGTTGTTTTAACCAACGTAAGCTCTTAATTTTCCAGAGTGTTTAGTTTCGTTGAAAATTAAAAGTTTGCAGGGTTTTTTTCTGTTGTTTTTGTAAGTAGCATTTAATTATGTTTCTTCAGAGTCAGCAAGCAGGCAGTGTAGCCAGCAGCCATTTGAAGACCACAGAGTGGACTTTAGTTGTTCTAAGCCAGACAGATTTGGGGTGGTGGGGGTTTGGGTGGGTGTCGGAGGGTAAGGGCGGGTCAGGGTAGCGGGTTTACCAGGTGTCTCTACAATTCAAGTCTTTATGTCCTAATAGCGCTTATTCTCTTTACCACATTAGATCCTAGAGACCCCCTTAGTAATCTGAAACATTTTGTATGAACTCACATTGGATATGATCTTAAATGGACGTGCAAATCAAAAGTAAAATAATCAGAATTTTGTTAAATGAAAAGAGAAAAGAATAATTCAACACATTACCCCTTTCACACAATTTTTTTAAGAGTAAAATGTTCACATGTTGTGTTCCTTTCCGTTAACATGCCTAGACCTCATTGTGGTATTTTATTTTTATCTCCATCTTCTGTCATTGTTGTTGATATAGCACTTGTCACTCTGCCTTGGATTCTGTATGTTTCTCTAATCGGAGGTACAGTATAAAATCGGTTGAGTATAAAATGAGGACCGGATGTCAGATCTGGAACTACCTACGTGCACTGTTCAATTTTCCCTGTTTACAGTCGGACACTCAAGGGAAAACTTGCTCTTATGCTGACAGATTAGAGTGGTGTCATTGCTTTGCATTTAAAAGAAAAAAATAATAGTTGAACTATAAACTGTTGCCAGCCATGTCTCCTCCTGAGAACCAAACATCATGTTTGGCTCTTGGTGGGTATCAATGCAGGAACCGCCATAGAAATATCCTGCTTCATACCAACTATAGAAATATACTGCTCACTACAGAAAGATTACAATTCTACAAATTTGATTTAAAAAGATAAGTAAATTGTGTTGTTGAGATTTTAAAGTAACACTTCAATATTTTTAGGGGGTGAACCTTATTTAATTTTTTTTTTTTTTTTTTTTTTTTTTTTTTAATTGTTTATTGTTGTTTCTACTTTCTGTCTTGGTGACATCCGGGACTTGATCACTATGTAATGAATTGTATTGAACATGTCTCTCATCATTTTTGCCTTTACTATACACAAGTCTTCAGGTTGAACAAAAGTTTGCATTGGGGAGAGATTTATGAAATATAAATATATAGAGAGAACTTAAAACACATAGGAAAATGCACACTCATGTACGTTTCTATGTTCAAAACACATTTATGGTCTACTTTTTTCCTGTATTTAGAATGGTATTTGAAATTAATGTTCACTTAGCGTAGGCACTTATAGTATTTATGTTGGAGCCTGTATTTTTAACTGTTTTGCCTGTACTCTTTAAAGGTTTCAATGTACCCTTTTTTCTGTAGTGAAAAAAATCCCAACAAGCTGCCACCGTATATTTTCTTAATTTGGCAGGATAATATAGTGTGAATAATTTGTATGCTTGAAAATAAGTATGTTTTCAAAAAAGAAAATGTTGTGGTGTTCCCCATGGGTGAGAGGTCATATGATGGCCTTTTCAGGCAGTCCCGCTGGAGTGACCACACTAAGGTAAAAACAGGTGGTTGTACATATCTTTTTAGTTTGTTTTATATATTTTTCTCTCCTGCCATTTTATATGCAGTAATACAAGCTATTGTTGGGTTTTCTTGGTAGCCAACTTTTTACTGTCCTTGAACATGTACCACCTGATAACATTCCAGCCGTTTTTAAAAAAGACCTGTTGTCATATGCAATCAATCCAACATCAATCTGAAAAGCATTTTTTTTTCTTTGTTGTTTTAAATTTTTCTTTTTTCATTGCCAATAGAACCATGGTGCTTATAATTTAAATATGGTACATCTCATATGCAAGGCATATCCTTAATAAAACAGAAATCATGAAAAGAAAAAAAGTTTGGTACATGTTATCATTGCTGATGGTATTGAGGTACATTTGAATTTTTCAGCCTGATCTCATCCTGTGTCCTGTATTTACTCTCAAGCTATTTGTTCTGAACTGAACTTGAAGTTGACCTGCGGCATTGGTCGACATTATTTATTATGACTACACACACACACACACACACCCACACCCACACGCACACGCACACACACACGCACGCACACACACACACACACACACACACACACACACACACACACACACACACACACACACACACACACACACACACACACAATCATTGACCAACATTCATGAGTTCTTGCTCGAATTACAGATCTTTTTTGTTGTTGTTATTTTTTCAGTTATGGAGAAGCCACTCTATTTTCAGCTGTTGTCTGCATTATTCTCTTCACTCAGCCATTTTGTCTTGAAAAAAATAAAAAGTATTACATAAATATGTGAATGTGGTGCCGTTGATTTTATTTTTGTCTGCAGGCTTACGGTTTAATTGAAATAAGCATAATACATTAAGAACATTTAGAGTATAGAAAAAAGCAACAGAACACACATACACACAGCATTAACACAATGCTCTATTTTACTTAAAGGTGGAACCAGCTATTCTGGAGAATGCTTGTTGTCAAAATCACTTTTTTGTCAAAATCAGTGAATATCACCTCAAGTTCCGCTGACTTCACCTTTAAGTTCATTGTCAGTATTGTTGTTACGATTTATTACAGCCAGGTGTGTTTGCATGGCACGGCACGGCTTAGGTCACCAGTTATGGGGCGTGGAAGTTCAACACCATATCTCTGGTCCGTGGCCTTGTCAGGTCAGCGAGGCGTCTGTGTTATATCTTCCTTTCCCATCTCCTCCCCTCTCTCTCTCTCTCTCTCTCTCTCTCTCTCTCTCTCCCTGTCCTGCCCCACATCTCTTATGTTTTCCCAATCCCACCACTCTTTCTGCCTTTGCCGTGTGTCTCTTGTCCTCCCACATGTGTTATGTCTTTCTCTCTTTTTTTAATCATGCTCTATCTAACTTTATACTGTATATCCCGGTCCTTACCCTCTTTCTTTCCTCCTCTCCCCCTCTCAGGCACTGGAGGGCAACGTGACAGACTAATCGCTCTCCTTGTCCGAGCCTGGCGCTGTTTGTCTAGCAGGGCCAGATTAAAGTTCACAGATAGAGAGAGGTTCCTGCTCAGGCCAGGTGTTGACAGTTAAGATAAAGCAGAGTTGCAAGGAAGTGGGGGGTTGGTGGGTGTTTGGAATGGTTGAGCCTGTGTGTGTGTGTGTGTGTGTGTGTGTGTGTGTGTGTGTGTGTGTGTGTGTGTGTGTGTGTGTGTGTGTGTGTGTGTGTGTGTGTGTGTGTGTGTGTGTGTGTGTGTGTGTGTGTGTGTGTGTTTGTGTATGTGTGTGTCCTCGTACATATACACACTTAGAATGTTCAGGAGGGTGCTGGTTAACCCCCACATCCAGCCGCCCAGCCACCCCCCCTCGTCTCCGATCTCCCAAGTTCAATGTCAAGAGAGCAACAATGCTCTGGCCCACAAATCCCGCCACCAAACAACCCAGGCATAGCAGACATACTTTTCCCATAGCAGACTCTTGGCCCTTGCCTACCAGCCCCTGCCCCCCCCTCCTCTTCTTTCTTGTGTAGACATATGTCCTTAACTTGTAAAGACAACAGTCGCAGCCCTTTGAGTGAAAGAAGGGGCTTTGAAAAAAATGTGTCACACAAGGGAGAAAATATGCCTACGATCCTTTTTGAATAGTATTCTTTACTCAAACTTGTTTGCATGTTTGTAACACAACATGCTGGAGAAAAATAAGTTTCATTTTCGTTTCTGACTTGTCTCACGGGGGGTTAGCCTACACTACTTCCCTGTCGAGGTGGCGAGGATTTATTAGTTCATTATGCTAATCTGAAACTAGTTCTCAAACTCTCAAAAAGATAATGATACCCCTTCCCCCTCTCCCTCTTTTTCTTTTGCTCTCCCCTACTTCACCTCTCTCTCTGTCCTGACTTGCCTGTGTGTTTAAAGCAGGGGAGGCCTCCCAGGCATAGCTGGGGAAATCCTGTCCAGGAGAGAGTTGGCGTGTTGAATCCACTCACTAATCCTCCTAATATGCCACTTCTGTCTGTCCGCTGCATGCTCTCCCTCTATTCCCCTGCCTATCTCTTACTCTTTGTCGCTCCACTCCTCTACTTGCGTCAATTGGACCATCCCTCTCTCAACTCCCCTATCCCTCCTTTTCTTCATTCCATATATTGTAGGCACACTTGTCATGCTACGGTGCCTAGACCATTCCTCTTCCTCTAGTTCTTGCCTATGTTAGCTGCATTTTTTTTTCCTTGGGCTTGAGCCCATCTCATGAGTGTCAGTGAGTATGGAGGAAGGCTGAAGAGCAGAGAGATGGAGAGGCAGACTGCAGCTGTGCCGTGGTGCAGTGAAGAGGGGGCCTCGTCCGGGCTCCTTGGAACAATATAAAAGCACTAATCACCCAGGACAGCTGACACCCAGTGCCTCACACATAAACACTATGCTTCTCACACACACACACACACACTGTCTCTCTCTCTCTCTTGCTCTCTCTCACACACACACACACACACACACACACACACACACACACACACACACACACACACACAGAGAGAGAGAGAGAGAGAGAGAGAGATCTGAGGATAGGGTGGAAGGAGAGGAGCTCTGCCCAGACAAGACATACAGGTCTGGCCCTGCTAGAAAACAAAGTCTGTGTTTTGTCTATGGGGCAGCGTCGCTCGGGGGGCTGAGAGTGCTTTCTCACAAACATGCACATACGCGCTTATGGTGCGCCTATGCATGTGCACACTCATACCTACTGTACAAAGACACGCATGCATGCACACACATGCAAACTTAAAAAGCAGCTAAGTGCACAGGCGTACACATCAGGCAAAGTTCCCCTTGTGCACTTTTTTTTGGTACGCAGACACAGAATCAAACACACATGCTGATGCTGGAACACAAACCACATAATGGATTGGGTTCATGCACGCTAACACACACACACACACACACACACACACACACACACACACACACACACACACACACACACACACACACACACACACGTGTGTACAAAGTGTCTTTGGGAATGTGACCTTTTCCCAAAAGCCTCCCTTTCCTGCCCCGGCTCCCCTCCCCCTCTGGCTGTGTGAAGACTGAAGGGTTCAAGGGTCAGGTTTTGGGGGGCTGGAGATTAGGTTTCACATGACTGAGCACCTTTGTTGGGGCAGGCCGGCAGAAAGGAAACGTCCAGGAGGGTAGCTGTGTCTGTCTGTCTGAGGAGAGAGAGAGAGAGAGAGAGAGAGAGAGAGAGAGAGAGAGAGAGAGAGAGAGGGGGAGGGGGAAAGGGACAGAGTGATGGATAAGGGATGAGGTTTAAGTTGAAGTTTGGTCAAGCTGAAGTTGAAGCGCAAGAGTGAGCAGGAAGTGTTTGAAGAGGAAGAGGAAGAAGAGACAGGGACAGAAGGTGAGGAAATGTGGGGAAATAAAGGAGAAAACCACAACTCTCCCTTCCTCTTTCTTTTTTCCTTACATCTCTTCCTCTCTCTCTTAACTGTATACATGTACGTATCTCTCTCTCTCTTTCTTTCCCGTGGCCATGTGGCTTCTGTGTCGGGCTGTGGCCAGCCAGTGTCCTCACTCAGTCCCTGCCTGCTGGCTGCGCCGATCCTCCCCCATGACCACACAGCGAGAAGAAAGCCCCAGCCAAAACAGTAAAGTGGATCACACAGCAGAATCCCCCTTCCTCCTCTCCCCCCACCTCCTTCGCCTTCATAACATCTGAGTCGTATAGTCTGCCCACTAGACACTATGTGCTGTAACTGGCAGTGAAAATCTTGGCAGAGACCCGGATTACCTCGCTTGTGAAGTATTGCTTTAAATGTCCGTGTGTGTGTGTGTGTGTGTGTGTGTGTGTGTGTGTGTGTGTGTGTGTGTGTGTGTGTGTGTGTGTGTGTGTGTGTTTGTGTGTGCGTGTATGTGTGTGTGTGCATACGCGCCCGCAATTTTTTTTTCTCAGACCTAGAGAGATTTTAACGACCTGTAACAGTTTCAACTAAATGAGTCACAGAGGTGGGACTGGTACTGCTGATGGCTTCCAGATAAGGTGAAAACTTTGACCCTGGAGTGAGAAAGAAGGACAGGGGGGGTGAGGGGGTGACGGGGAAGGAATGTCTCCAATATTACACTGACCATAATTAAGTCTTTGGGTCTTTTGGTTTTAATGGTGCGCAATCAGATATGAGCCTTGAGGTATTGCCTTTATTACTGACCTTCGGGCCGTTTGACATTCCTAAAAAAACTCACAAGTGATTGTGTTGCTTTGTGTGTGTGTGTGTGTACGCACAGTGCGTGCACTAATACATAAGGGCCAGCCTTGCAAGGGGTCAGCAATATTTCAGTGAAAGCTGCACTGTACAGTATCAGTGTGTGGCTGGTCTTTATCGCTGAAGGGGTTTCCTTTGGCACACTGCAGGGGTGGCTCATTCCTGAGCATGGGTGGTTGGGGGAGAGGGGGAGGATCAGGGGGTGAGGGAGGTGGGGCGGGCCGGGGGCAGTAGATTCCAGAGACCGAATGATCTGACCTTGAACTGCAGGGCCTGAAGCTCAAAGTAACACCATGTTCTCAACTGTTAGAGCCTTGGTACTCCACCGCCACTGCCTAAAACATGTGTAACATTGTATGCATATATAGTATAAGTATTATGCATGTGTGGTATGCTTTATTATGCATGGACATTTTGCACTGACAAATGACTCGCGTGCATGTGTCCATTTATGGCTGATTTAGTGTGAGGCAGTAAGTATACTTACAGTGTGGTCATATTTTTGTGTCATATATTCTTCTCCAGGTGCAACGCCGCTGGCAGAATTTATATGACCAGTAAAACATGGTCATGTTATCAGTACCCTCTGACATGTGTGTGTTTTAGTGCACCATGCAAGTCTACTGTATGTGCGTATGTGTGTGAGCTGTATGCTATGTGTGCAGTGTAGGGCGCCTGTTTACAGCCCTGTGAATAAAGAGGCAAAGTTCATCCTCTGGCTTCTTTAAGCCACTACATTAGTGTCGGTCCAGGCTGGACAGTAACTCTGCAAGCACAGCATTTATAGCTTGTAAACTCTATCACCCGTGACGGTTGGGATTTTCAGAGCATTTGATTTTGAGTGGTATTTAACTCAAATATATAGGAACCGTATAGCAATAATCGTGGGTATTGCTAGTCTTGTATGTGTTTGTATACAAGACTACAGGAAGTCACTGCTCTTGGTAGTCCCACACATAAATTAATATGAAACTGGAAAACAGTTCTCAACCAGAAACATATTACAGGCTCAAGGCAGGCCTTTAGACTCTCTCCATTTCATAAATTTTTTTTTCACAATTTATTGAATTAAGAAAATGTAAAAAAGTTATCAGAAAATGTTCAAAAGACGTTGCTTACTGTAAACCCAAATGTTGAAAGTAATTATACTGATTAAGTACTGTAAACTTAATTTTGTAAAATAATTCTACTTTCTTAATTATTTTGAGTTCCATTGACTTTTTTCCTTTTGTGAGTTAAAAAAATTGATCATTTTTGATTAACTTAACGACGCCCTTTCCCACATCAGTTGCCTCAAAGTTTTTGATTATTGGGTCGCTTGTTTTGAGTGTAATCCTAACCCTAACTCTAAACCAAGTCAATTTGTTTCATCTAAGCACACTTGAAAAAATGTATAAAAGAGACTAATAAATGTTGATTGTATTATACATAAATATTATAATATATTATAATATAATATTAATATTAATATAATTAATATTATACGTTTGTGTATTTATTTATTTTAAGTTTCGCTAACTTAATGCCATTGGAGTGTGAATGAAAACTTTTGAGCCGTAGCCTACTAAATGAACATATTTGAGGCGACATAATAAACACTTCAAGTTAACGTTATCAAAAGGTACATGTAGCATGTAATCCTAATATTTAAGTTTTGAAAACATTTGACTTTTAGAATCATCAACTTAAAAAATAGTAGGCAATTGCTTCAATTTTTTTTTAGTTCTGCTTACTTATTGGGATTTACAGTTTGGTTAAACCAACATTTTTCAAAGATGTGGGTAAAAACTGTTCAGCAGGTGAAAACAGTTATTCACTGGAAGGATTTTGCCAAAGTCAGAAGAAAATACTCCAATGATATCATCAGGGTTATTTACATTGGTTCAATGGCCTTTGTTAAAAACAAATAACTAATGAAATACACCTTTGAATTGAATGATTGGAAATAATCCAGTGTGTTATGTGCTGGATTTAAATTAGGCTACCTAACCCTAACCAGAAGATAACCATAGTTAGTTTTGCCAGAATCTTATCCCAACTCAAACCATATCTTAGTTATACAGGACATACACTCACCGGCCACTTTATAAGGTACACCTTGCTGGTACTGGATTGGACCTCCTTTGACCTTCCGAACTGCCTCAATTCTTCGTAGCATATATTTTCAACAAGGTTGGGAACATTACTCAAAGGTTTCTGTCTATATTAAAATGAAAGCATCACACAGTTGCTGCAGATCTGGTGGCTGCACATCCATGATGCAAATCTCTCGCTCCAACACTTTCCAAAGGGTTCTATTGGGTTGAGATCTGGTGCAAACGATGCTCAATGGGTACTAAGGGGCCCAAAGTGTGCCAAGAAAATATATTGCATACATTTACACCACCACCAACAGCCTGAAATGTTGAAACAAGGCAGGATGGATCCATGCTTTCATGTTATTTACGCCAAATTCTGACCCTACCATCTGAATGTCATAACTGAAATCGAGACTCATCAGACCAGGCAAGATTTTCACAATCTTCTATTGTCCAATTTTGGTGAGCCGGTGCGAGTTGTAGCTTCAGTTTCCTGATCTTAGCTGACTGGAGTGGCACCTGGTGGGGTCTTCTGCTGCTGTATATGGTGAGTGTATATTGTGTTTTTAGCACTTGCATTATTTAATTGCTTTTGAATTAATTCATTCATTCATTATTTAAAGTATGCCATGATTTTGTATTTCATCCAGTGATGTAGTTATACCTTAGCATGTCTACACCCCTTTGTTAAAGCCCTGGTCGTAACATGTTCAGAATGCATAGTTCTTTTGTGTTTATCTATGTTTACTTTTCCCATCCATTCTTATCTCTATTTACCTACTATATGTATTCTCGTGTGTGGCGAGTCCCTCCGTGTGTGTTGAAGGTGTGTATGGCCGTGCTGACCCCTCCCTGTGGGGGCCAGCAGAGCTCTCTGAGCCGCTCCAGCTGTTGCAGGGGTGACAGACGATAAGACCGGGCCCAGGCTGAGGGGTGAGAGGGCTCTGCAAGTTTGTGGAAGTTTCTGAGAACTGTCGAGCCACTCCTGGTTCACTCACAGAGGCCCACAGGGGTCAGAGAGAGCAGGGCCCAGTGGGGGGAGGGACTGCAGGAGTGACTGCAGGGCTACGGTCACATGCTTGACCCGCTAAACTGACCTTATTCCACCGAGCACATACTTACATGTGCCTGCTGCAGTATTTGAAGTCATTGTGTATGAGTTCGCAGCTCTCTTGAGATTTATTTTGTTTAACTTACCTCTGAGTAATGGATCTAAGAATATGCGTCTCAAATCCATATTTTTATTTCTTAAAAGCCTCTCTCTTAACTTATCCTGTTCCTTTTCATACAGCTATCTCTCCTTCAAACGTGTCAATCTTCAAAAATACACTTTTCCATCCACACCTTTGTGTTAACGCTTCGGTCTTCAATGAATCTGTCCGGTTAACACTTAACATACACATTTTTTTAACAGCTTTTGCCCGCATACAGCCGTCCGGCAGGATGGAGGTCTCAGTTGTCCACACTACTCCAGGGGGTCGCAGGAGTGCAGTGGACTCTCTTGGACCAGGCGGCCTCTAATATTCCGGTCTTTATGGGGCCAACCGGTGGTCTTTAGTGGGGGACACATTCATCGTGGGCCTCCTGTCCTACAAAGCGCTTGTCAGTCATTGTGCTGAACGAGTGTTGTTTTCTATGCAGCGCTCGGCAGCACAGCTGTCGTCAAAAAGACCCAAGGCTACTCTACCCTCGGCCTGAAAGAAACAAACAAACAAAGCCGTAAAAACAAGAAAATTAAAGACAAAAAAAAGGGTCACAAATAATGAGTGTACAAAAACCATCTTGTCCAATTGCACCTTGGGAGCCCGTCTTCAGGAAGAGTAAAGGGGTGAGAAGCTTGTGAGCGGACCCGGGGCACAATGGGAACTTGGCCCCTCCTGTGTTACTGTTAGCCAGGCCCTTTGGATGAACTTGTCTCCTTTCAGCGGGAGCTCTTATGCCCAGGTGTGTCCTTGTCCGTGCGTATGTGTGTGTATGTGTGTGTATCCACAGCCCTGACATCTCTTTTGCCCCAAGTGCTCCATTGAAAATAAGACGGAGAGCGTAGCCAATGAAAAGAGATAAAGTGAAAAACAAGGATGAGAGGAGGAATAAAAGAAGAGTGGCTTCCTTGCTTTTCAGGGCAAGGACAATGTTGAGACCTTTCTCCCACGCTCTGTACAACACTCCCTCTGCCCCCGTGGTAAGTGTCCAAGACCATACGTTTTTTTTAATACGAATTGAAAGACATTCAGTAATTTCATGTTCATGAGCAGCTTTCTAGTATATACTGTATTTCATTGACAGTGATACACTTTCTAATGTGTGTGAAGTGAGAATTAAAACTAATGCAAATGAGATATTTAGTGTAAAAGTTAAATTATCCTTTAACATTAGCCGCCAAAATAAATAGCCTATATGTTTAAGGAAATCCACATAGAACTGGTTATGATTCATAATAGTTGCCTCCAGTCCTTGTATTATTGATTTAACCCACCTATTAAGCATTTCAATACGAATAAATATCAACATAGAATTCCACGTTCGGTAATCATATTCTGTCCATACTTTTCCAATATTGCAATCATGGTGTGGATCTCTTGGGTTGGCTAGCCAGCCAGCCCCGGCCAGCCGGACAGGCAGCCACCCAGACAGCCGAGCAGCCATCCAGACAGGCCAGTGAATGGCTCCATGCCAAGGCCAATTGAGAGGTGCTGCTGTGGTGGAGAGCCAGAGGGGAGATGGTCATCCATTATTCATCACTAAGCCAAATAATCCCCAACAGAATTGGTCTGGTCTTGTCTGGCCCAACGGTTGGGGAATGGATGGGATGGTCCGGGGGGCAAGAGGGGAGGCTTTTTCTGGGGCTGGGGGGGTAGGGATGGCAGGTTTGAGGGCTTTTTCAGAGGAGGTTTAGTAGGATTTTTGTTTTGGGGGGGGGGGCGACTAAAAGGGGCTAGCCAGTTCTCTTTAAGGGGTGGGAGGTGGGGTTCTTTGAGGATTAGATGCAAATATGTCTTTGATAGCTTTCACAGTCTGGGAGTCCCATTCTGTTTATGGATATTCATATTAAGTCTAATCTTTGGAAACAATCCCCTGGCATGGAGGAGTGAGAGGCTGCTGGGATGGAGATGGAGCACAGACGCAGCAGGGGGTTCTAGGGGATGGAATGGACCTGAATGGGGCTATCCCCTGACCCAGATCAGGGGCAGGACCAGTACAACCCCTAGTGGTGTGTGTGTGTGTGTGTGTGCGTGTGTGCGTGCAAGTGTGTGTATTTGTGTGTGTGCGAGTGTGTGTATTTGTGTGTGTGTGTGTGCGTGCGTGTGTGTGTGTGTGAACCACCAAATAGATCAAAGACCAGGTATACAATGACCCCGGTGCCTGTGTCCCATCCCTTGAATGCACAGATGGAAAAATATGTAGTTCATGAACAGAAATGAAAATTCTTAAAGCGCAATTCTTGCACACACACACACACACACACACACACACACACACACACACACACACACATGATCAATGGGATGGCACTTCACCAGTGTCATGGACAAACAACTTCTTTCAGACACAATATGGCCTTCACCTTCTCTCCCTCTCTGGTTTTCTCTTTCTCTGTGACTTATCTGTGTATTTGTCCTCCGCATGGGTCCACGTTGTTGTTTTGTCTGGACGTCTTTCCCCTCCAGCTGTTCTCAGACCAGAGATCACAATGGTGTATAGAAGATCCTTCTCAAGCTGAAGTCAACAACCAGCAGCTTTGTCTGTTAGCGCACTTTGCTCAAGGGCACACTGCCATGTAAGAAAGACTGTTAAGTATACCGCTGGCCAGGGAATCATAAAGTGTAGCAGTGCAGCATTTCATATCAAAGCAGAACCTTATGAGTGTGAAACTGGGTATGATGATAAATGATAGAACGTAAAGTGATTAGCCTGATATCATATATTGAAACACTTCTTGTCTGGTAGTAATGTTGAGGTGCTATTGAGAAACCTTCTCAATGTACCATTCGTGTAGATAGTACTCCATTTGAACCTTCTTCACAGTTGTTCCAAAACGAATGAACTACTTTCTGTTGGTTTGAAGGGGGGTTCTCCACTGTGGAAGTCTCACTCTCGCAGAACATCTTGAAACTTATAGTTCTGAAGTCAACACCCCTTATTATGGTACAGCAAATCATTTAGTGTAGATAAGCAAGAATAAGATAAGTAGAATACACAGGCCTAACAGAAGCACTGTTCCTGCCAGTGTTGGACACCTCAGAAACACAGCCAAGCAGTGGGCCAGACATGGAGAGTCCTCCTCCTCACAGCAGGTCAGAGAGCAGGGTGAGAGGGAGGTTTTGATTCTCCTTCCCCCACCCCAGCTGGGCTTGCGCTCTCTCCCCACCTCACAACCTTCTCTCCCCCCTCTTTCCCTCTCTCTCTGTCCGGGTAGGTTGTATAGGGCTCCAGGTCGGGAGGTTCACGAAGGATATGGAGGCTTTCCCTCTCTATCGTAGACTCTGTGTGTGTGTGTGTGCGTGTGTGTGTGTGTGTGTGTGTGTGCGTGTGTGTGTGTGTGTGTGTGTGTGTGTGTGTGTGTGTGTGTGTGAACATGGGCCAGTGTCTCAGGGGCATCAGGGGGAAAGGAAGAGAACCAGACAGCAGATCATCTCTCTACAAACCCATACGTGCAGACATGTGTGTGTGTGTGTGTGTGTGTGTGTGTGTGTGTGTGTGTGTGTGTGTGTGTGTGTGTGTGTGTGTGTGTGTGCAGTATACATACTACTACTGTATATCCTACCTAGGCTTTACTCCATATAGTATTGAGTAGATGGTACTGTTGCAGAGAAAGCCGAAATGCACTAAAAGTGGAAGTAGATATGTCAATTTCTTTCAATGCGAAGTAAATGCTGCAAAAGTTTTACCAACACACCATACATCACATGACACACACTGACAGCCACCTCGTCGTTATCTACTATTGCTACAACTGCGCATTTCTGTTAGCCGTCCAGTGTAGCTATTTACATCATGAGGAGACAAAACACTGGTCACCACAATGGACTATGTTTTCCATTTGAATGTGTTCACTCTCTTCTTTCACTGAGATTTGGGGGGGTTGGGGGTGTGCTGGGGTACCAGGGAGGTGCACTGTCTGGGTGGATGGGGGGGGGGGCTAGACTGATGCTGACCACCGCACATACATTTCTCTTCTAGATCCCTTTACGCCACCAACAAAGGTACTTAGTGTGTATTTTCTCTTGACGTGAGTACAGTATTGGTATTATGTCAAATTCCCACACAAATTAATGGACTGGACTGTTATGTGTTTGTCTATGTGTGTGTGTGTGTGTGTGTGTGTGTGTGTTCAGTATGGAAGGGTTTGGGGATCCTGGGACCCCCGTTCCCAGACATGCACTGACCTTTCCAACCAGACAGGGAAAAAGGGACAAGGAGGGAGGGCTGAGGGCACAAGGGCACTGGAGTGTGTGTGTGTGTGTGTGTGTGTGTGTGTGTGTGTGTGTGTGTGTGTGTGTGTGTGTGCCTGTGTGTGTGTGTGCCTGTGTCGTGTGTGTGCTCATATGCATGTGAGTGAGTTCATGGCTGTTTCATGTGTGTGTGTTTGTGTGTGTGTGTGTGTGTGTGTGTGTGTGTGTGTGTGTGTGTGTGTGTGCATGTTGCTTGATACCGTGTACCTCTGAACCAGCCACTTCTCTCTGTCCTGCTGAGTTTGGCCTGGTGCAACCAACCCCCACCCGCAAACACACACAACCCCTAAGACCACCCGACCCCCCCCCCCTCCCTCTCTCTCCCACACTCTCCCTCTCCTCATCCCTCTCTCCTCTCGTCTTTTGTTGGACCAAGTCATTGTGCTATCCCCGCAGCGCTCTGTATGCAAAAAAGGTGGTGCTCTGAGGGCTCGCCAGCTCCGGACCCTTGCAAATCAATTTGTCTGTGGAAGGGGTGAGGGCAAGGAAGTGTGTGTGTGTGTGTGTGTGTGTGTGTGTGTGTGTGGAGGGGGGTGGGGGGGGGGGGGGCTCAGTGAAAAGCCTGAGGTATGCAACTCTGCCTCCTGAAAACAATGTCATAGTCTTTTACTCCATTTTTGTGCCATTTGTTGCAATCGAGGAGGCTTTCAATAAGGCCAATTAGCACAGAGCTGTGTGATTTTGTGCTATCATAATAGGTCGAGCATCACCTGATTTTTCTTTCTCTACAAAGATCCTGAGCAGGGTTTTCTCATCATTGTTTTCTCTGCTCCCCTTTCCATGTCTATTTTTTTGACAGAATAAGTAAGCAAAAAAAACATGAATATTGACTTTATGATGTTTTTTTTTATTTGGATCTACTGACAAGTCTTATTTCACCGCTGTCAGTCAGGAAGAAAAAAGGAAGGTGAATCCAAGCTGACCCTGCCGCTCCATGAGGAGGATCAGACATTGATTGTGGTTGTCCCTCTCTCTCTCTCTCTCTCTCCCTGGATGCAGACAGGACTCGCCCCAAAGCACACAGGCTTGCGAGGGTCTTTGCTTGACTGGAACAACGATGATCAATACCTGTCACTTCTGTCTCGTCTGGCCAGAGCCCTTCTACCCCTGTGCAACCCCCCCAACACACAGTGGAAGGGCTTGATGAAGCACACACAAACACACGTGCACACACACTCATGAAGACACAGACACGCACGGTATAATGGCATAATGATTATGGGTGTATACTATGCACACATGCAAATAGTTACATATAAATAGGTGCCCCACACGCATGCACACATGGTTGTAAGACAGTGTGCACATGCAAACATGCATAGGAAGACATATGTGCAAATACACAGAACACACAGATGTACACATGCACAAAGCATCTTGTCAGATGGGCAAATATACACACGCATGCACACACAACACACACACACACACACACACACAGGCTGTGACAGCGAGGTCAGACAGGTCATTCAGACCTAGACATAGCCTCTTCTATGAGGTCAGACCACAAGGCCATAGTCTACTCCCTGACCCCAATGGCCCCTCTCTCACTCACACACACACACACACACACACACACACACACACACACACACACACACACACACACACACACACACACACACACACACACACACACACACACACACACACACACACACACACACACACACACACACACACACACACACACACAAACCCACTGACCAGCCGGGGACACTGAGGAGGGGTGACTGGGAGGGAAATAAGGAGACTATGGGGGATGGTCCAAGAAAGAATTAATAGGTTTGAATACAAGCATTGATGGTAAAACGTGGGTTAATATTTGAGTATGCAAATATGCATTAATGTGGGGGATTAGGTATTAAAGAGCAACTTCTCTATCATTTCAGTTCAGTGCAAGTAAAAAAATAAGGGGTTTCAACGCCGCATTCAACCCATTAACATTATTCAGTAAATGTGAATTAAATCCATATAATCCAGCTTTTTTCTTCATCAGCTTGGCTTTGTGAAGGGTGAAAATAAAAAAGAAAGTGTATTGTGCTGGCTGTTAAAAAAGAGAAGGGAGGGTAGGAAGTCAGAAGTAAAGCCTGTTTCCTTTCTGCAACTTGCCCATTCATTTGCTTGAGGTCGTCTCTGCTTGATTTCTCTCATCTTCAACGCTCTCTTTCTCTCTCTCTCTCTCTCTCTCTCTTCCGCCTCCCTCTGTCCTCCCTGTCTTCTTACTCAAGAGACCCTTGCTCTGCCCAGCCGGAGAGATAAGGAAGTGGAAGGGGCCAAGTTTACCGCTGCAGATAAGCTGTAATTGCAGGGTAATAAAAAAAAAAAAGATTGAGAAAAAAAAGGAGAAAGAAAAACAGAGGAAGAGAGGAGGACAGAACAGGACACAAAGGGGTGAATTGAGCAGCCAGAGGAGTGATTGATGTAAGCGGTGACACTGACAGTTATCAGCGAGGGCAACCTTTTGCTCACTCCAGTCATCTACGTGTGTAGCAGAGAGGACCAGCAGTGGGCTGCCTGCTGCACTCAAACAATAACCGCCGGCCTTGACCCCTTCTGATAAACTGCAACTGCAAAACTAACTAGCTGAACAATCACTTCTCTGTTCCGCCATGCATCGCCCAGTCACTGCTCCTGTAAAACCCCAGCTATTGACATGGAAACTGGTGTTCACACACATAAAACCAGTCGCTCCAGTTTTGCTTTTAACATTTTTGTTGGCGTCATAAAACTGGTGAGACATTGAAAAGACTGCTGTTGTCATTCAAAAGGCCGCTGTTGTTTGCTATAAGGAAACAACCGTATTTACCATATATCACCCAGCTGTGCACCTTAACTTTACCAGATTGTTTTTTCTAAGTCAACTAACATGTAACCTAGTTGTTTTTTCCTAACAAATAATCAAATGCTTATCTATTTTTTTAATACCAATTAATTAATAATAATATTAATAATAATTAATTACCAAGGGGCACATATACGTATAGGATTATAAACATAAACATAAACATATTGTCTTCTGCTCCGAGGAAAAGCTTTCCTTTCTAAAACACACGTCTATATTTTGTCTATAAAAGTGCACATAAAAAGACATATAAACAGACTGTACGAGCAAACCATTTTTCCTTAAGGTGCGAATCGCAGGTTCCGCGCCGCATGATCATATTGGGTCATATTGTGTCCGCCGCCCGACCAGAGTATAGCCTTCTCTACTCTGGGGATATGCTGGTGCTGGTGCTAACCGGTGCTGAGGGGACCAGTCTGCTGTGCTATGCTAAGTGTTTTACCATTAAATGTTTTCATTATGTGCAGTACTTGACAACCACGGTCAAAATTTGAAGAGATCACATTTAGTCAGTTTGTAGTAAAAGGCCCATGTGGCCCCAAAATGGAATAGACAGAAACCTTCAGGGGCAAATTCATTTTTTTTCATCCACTTTCAAAAAACGACTTACAAAAAATTCCTTTAGAATTGCACGGTTGATGTCAATGAATTTGTTTTGTAAAGCAGTGCTCAGTGTACAACAAGAAAAGAAAAAGGTATTCAATAGTCTTTTAGTCGTTTGAAGTTTCCACATCACGTTTCAAAGCCAAGCTGAAATGCAAAACGTGAATATTTCTCAGGGTGATGGGTGAATAGAAGATCATGAATGGAACCAGTTCATGTTTAAAACATGGCAAGAATTTATAAAAAATAAATTAATCTGCATATATTTAATCAGGACATCTTTTCATTTTGGAGGTTACACTGGTGAAAGGAGAAGACAGTTTGTAGTGTGAGACAGAGAGGCAGGTTTACCGTTAGTGTGCTATGTGACCAGCAGCCCTTACTTCCTTCCTCTCTGCTGGCCTGGGGGAAGAGTGTGTGTCCTGTTGCTCTGTTCCTCTACGGATTGTGCATGAATGTGTGTGTGTGTGTGTGTGTGTGTGTGTGTGTGTGTGTGTGTGTGTGTGTGTGTGTGTGTGTGTGTGTGTGTGTGTGTGTGTGTGTTTGTGTGTACGTGTGAGTTTTCGGTCACACTCCAACACTCACGGCAGGTCAGGTGAGATTGGGTCTGGTTCCTGATTCCTGGAAGAGTGGACAGCTGCAACATCTCACACAAACATCACGACATGAGACACACACACACTCACCCCCCACCCCACCTCCCCCACACACACACACACACACACACACACACACACACACACACACACACACACACACACACACACACACACACACACACACACACACTCATTATAATTTTTTATTTATTTTTTACTCAAACTGTTTATCTTTTTCTCTTCTGTAAGGCTCGTCATGTAAGTACAATTAAATATCAAACCTCAACACTGTTCTGGTAGCAAGCAATGTGAATATTGCACTAAGGTGTGAGTACAATTGTGTCATTAAATATTTGTTAACTTTTTTTTAGTTATTTTTTGAACAGATAGATCCGGCTTCTGCATTATAATAATTGTCAACAATTTAATTTAGTATTTTTATGGTTTACAAAAAGTTAACGTCTGAGAACTTTTTTTTTGCAAAGAAAGAACTTTTTTGTAGTATTCTAAATCTTTCATTTAGTATAAGTATAAAGTTTAAAGTATTCCGAATATTAAAGAGTAGGCATACTGCATGTGCGGCCTTGAACCAATACATGTTATATTCCAGAGTCTGACCACCATTTTCTTTAATCTAATCATGTATTATCTGCCCACCTCACTTTCCTGTACACACACTTATCAGAGGGGCCATTATAGCAGCTTCTCCATAGTCTCCTATCTTCCCAGACAATGATAAGATACCTGGGAGGGAGATGGACCGGAGAAAGGTCTCAGAAGGGTCTCTCTAACCCCCTCGCACACACACACACGCACACACACACACACACACACACACACACACACACACACACACACACACACACACACACACTCACCACGCACAAGGCCATAAACAGGTTGTCTGCGTAGTATCATAGTCATGGTTCGTCGTGATGCACTGGAGGAGCCTCAGTCTCCTGCACTCTTAGCTCTGTGTAAATACACCGCTCATTGTTTATACAGCACAGTGTGGCTTCAGGTTCCAGGGACCATCACTCTGGGTCTGGGTCAGATCGCCAGAAATACACACACACACACACACACACACACATACACGCACACGCACACACGCACACACGCACGCACGCACACACACACACACACACACACACACACACACACACACACACACACACACACACACACACACACACACACACACACACACACACACACACACACACACACACACACACACACACATATTCATCCTAATGCAAACCAGACTCCCTTGCTCCCTCTTTTCTTAGCGAGGGAGAGAGGGAGCGGTAGTAGGGGAGACCGCACAGCGTTGGACCCAGGCCAAATGGACCAGCGGAGCTTGTTTGGAAAGCTTTCAGTCAGAAAGCCACTTTTTGGCAGGGGCCCTGTGAGTGCTGCTGAGCCCTCTGAAGCGGGCTGGAGCTGCTAAAATAAATAATGGTTAGGGCCGAGGGGGTAAGAGTGGCGTTGGAGGGAATGGGGGGGGGGAATGGAGGAAAAAGGAGGGGTGGAGGAAGGAGGGGGGGGGGGGGGTTTTAGAGACCGCTCCTGTAATTATATCTGTCAGTCGACACCAAGGCACTTGGACCGCCAACGCTCACGTTTCCCCCTCGCTCTCTCAGTGACACCAGAAAGAGAGAAAAAGAGAGAGCATGTGTACGTTTGTGTGTCTCTGACTGGGTACACATGTGTGCATCAGTGTGTGTCTGTGAACAGTCTTTCAAGCTCTGTGGGTGGTGTGCGTGAGTGCGTGTGTGTGAGAGTGTGTGTGTACGATGGTGGGCCTGCAGGGAAACAAACCTGGTCATTCTGGGAGAGGGAGATAAGGAGGTGTTTCACACGAGAGTCTGTTGGTCTTTCAGCAGGGAGCAAAGTAGTGGCCCCCCCTCTGCAAACTGGCTTGCAACAAAATAGCCCAGAACAGCTTTTCACGCATTAGCTGAGCGCGACATGAGCACCAACTATGTGGAAGTGCACCTAAATGGACCTAACTATTGTTTATTGTACATGTTTTGATCACAGGTAATAAATCAGCTGCAGCTGTACTATTTCAATTTTTTATAGAGCGTCCCTCGTGTGTAGTGTCTAATCAGTTCTGGTTCTAGTTGGCTTACTTTCATCAGTGAAAACCTACTCTTTGTTAGTTTAAAGGGTCATTTCTTAGGTCTTTCTTGTGTAGTTTGGACATAATGTAGGCAGAATTAACCAAAGTTACTTATTGAGATCTGGAAACATCCGTAAGTCTGACGGAGTAAGAAACCTGCCTTGTTGACTGAAAAAGTATGGGTACACATTGCAGTCCTTTTGGCAAGATGAGGCCATCACATGCGTTCTTCACAGACATTTTGCTAGACATCATGAAAACCTCATATTCTGACTTTGAAATGTTTGAGCATTACATTCTAAGAGGGTTAGCCCAAGTCACACCATTTAGTCCAATACCCTAAATGAGCCTCTATTGCACTGAAACGTTTTTTAGTTCATCAACAGGTGAATCCAAATGTTTTTCATTACCTAAAGGCTGGCCTATTGTAATCAATTGTCACATTGAGCCATGACAGTGTGACATGCACACTGGAACTTAAACAGCTTAATGGAGTTCCACCATTATTGATTTCACATTTACAATCTGTGCTTTTCATGTGGGAAAGTGTCAAAATGTTAACTTTGAAAAAAAAGACCTCTCGGTTGCTTTGTGGATCACACTGTTTGCTCAGAGCGTGTTGTGCTATCTAATCTGTTCTATCAAGTTAGCGTATTTGACTAAACTAACTCATTTTTACTGTTAACGCCTCTTGTGTTTACCCTCTATAAAACAATATTGGTAATAAAGATGCACACACACAGTGGATACATTCATCCATTCAGACAACTACATCAACCTACATATGAGTACCAGCATATACAGCATTGCCTTTCTCCATCTCTTACTACTTCTCTCTGTTTTTTCTTCTTCTTCTCCTTCGTAATGATCTGCCTCTCTCTCTGATCTCAGCCAGGATCAGGTCCAAGGATCTCGCCCCAGAGACACAATTACCACACCGGGCTAAATGTGCCGCCCACAAGCTACAGTACCCATCAAAGGCCCTCCATATTCTCTCAAAGCCTCTTTTCCTCTGATGCTTCGGGCCTTTCTCGCTGCATTATCGGTACATTTTCATTCACACAATCTGCCCGCCTGTTCTTCTTCCACGCCATACTTGTCTTCCACTCTCCCACTCTTTTTCTCCATTGCGACACGACAAATGACATGTGATGAAACTCTACCCTTTTAAAGGGTTGTCAAAATCCCTTGTTGTCAAAATCAATGATTATCTCCTCACAATCTGCTACCTGTACGTACTTTTTATGTGCTGTAAAAAAAAATCTTGTGTTTAAACACAGCCTATAGGCAAACGGGCACGTAAACAAAGGGAACGTAAACAAAGGGTGCCCACCGTATAGCAGGCAACATGACCGTTTACAGAGCCGAGGCTGTGTATGAACACTGTTTTTATTGTTTAGGGCACACACACTACGGACAGGTAGCGGATCCACTGATTTTGACAAAAAAGTGATTTTGACAACAAGCGTTCTCCAGAATCGGTGACTCAGCCTTTAAGACGGGGTATATAAAAGATGGAATGGGGGTTTTCTATGACGCATTGTACAGTGAAGCTCCACATATTGAATGTTGAAGTGACAGGTGTCCATTAGGCATAACCAGCACCCTATACCAACATGCATATTTAAAAATGGCTTCCTGCACGCACACTGTCAATAAGTGAATTCCCACGGGGACAGGAAGTCAGATGGAGCAGTGGACGGTTGTCGTCAGTGGCGGCGGTGGTGGTGGTCCGAAACCGGCTGGGCGAGTGTGAGAGGTGTTGATTTAGCTGTAAGAAGGAGGATTAAATGGCTCATTGGTGGGGCTAGGAGGGGAAAAGAAGGTGTGAAGCCCCCCCCCTCTCTCCTGGTTCCTCTTTGCCTCCCGCCCTCCCTCTTCCCTCTCTCCCCTCAGCCAGGAGAAAAGGCCATTGGGGCTGAACAAACAAATCACATGGCCATCAAACACTACTCACCACTGCTGCACTGGGACTTCATTCAGGCAGCGTTTTACTGGTCTCCGCAGTGTGCTCATACCCACATCCAAAGACGCACGCGCACACACACACACACACACACACACACACACACGTGCACACACACAAATGCACGCAAACACGAACGCGCACACACATGCACGCAAACATGCACACTGCCAGGTCTCCCCATCAACACAACAGTGGTTTTACAAGTCCCCGCAGTGTGAGGTCTCTTACTCCCCGAGTAGCACTAGAACAACATGAGCAGTACGAGCAGAGGGAGAAGGGGGAAGAGGGACAATTCAACTATTGAACTGCCGCTGCTCTCTGCTTGCAGGGAGGGAGAGTTGTCAATAAGGCTCGTAAAAAAAAGGTTGTGAAAGTTGTAACTGTTTTGTAATGGGAAGTTGGTGTCAACTCCCTTTAAAGTTATGGCCCACTTAAAGAGAAGTGTGCTTAAAATGTGACGAGGATGCACCTTGCAGGACATTTAAGATTGATGGGGGAAAAGTGAAAATGGTCGTTACATTGTGTGTGTGTGTGTGTGTGTGTGTGTGTGTGTGTGTGTGTGTGTGTGTGTGTGTGTGTGTGTATGCAGGCGTGTGCGGTTTTGGAGCTAGTGTGTGGTACAGGACAACCTGCCTCTGCAGAAACCTTAAGCTGGCATTTTCGTTATAAAAACGAAACTTTCACTTTCATGTTCTCTCTCTCGCCCCTTGGTTAGCCACTAAATGTCACTCTCCCCTCTTTAAAACAAACAAAGCCAGTTGAGTCTAGCATTAGCTGCTATTTGAAATGGCTCGCAGCCCTCAGAGGGAGCCCCTGCAATCCTTTTAAAAGTGTATCATACACAGCAAAAACACACACCAACACCCCATTAGTTTTCAAAATCAGATGGAAAATATCAGAGAAAATGTCTGACTTGACTGGATAATCACAGCCGTTGGATATTAAAGGGCTACCGTGGTATGATGGAGGGATGTGGTGGAGGCTGACGGAGACAGAGAGAGAGAGAGTGGTGGGGAGAGATAGAGAGACAGACAGATAGCAAAGGGCAAAGACTTTGGTTTTGAGCTATGCTAAATACCAGCTAACACGAAAACCACACATGACATGGAGCCATTGCCAAAGATAAGTCTTCAGTGTCATAACCGTCATAACATAATCACAAGGAGCTTAGAGCAAATGAGCTCTGTTGCCACTGTTTTATGAAAACATAGCTACCTCACTAGCTACTGTGTTTCAGCAGCTGTTTTCCAGTTCTCTGGAGGTCTCCAACAGTGTAATATATTAGCATTAAAAAGCTGACATTTTTCTTAAATTTGTGAGATTTTTCTCTTGGTTCCCATCCAAGCTGATAGTTGTCGATTTGTCTTCGATGGAGTCTCTTCTTGTTCCACGAGAGGTTATGGTGAGACTATCTTTTGTAGGTGTGACTGAACCCTCACTGTCTTGCTGTTGCTTTTTTTTTTACAGAATACTGGCTCAATTAAACCCATTAATCTTGTCTTAGCTAATTGGTCATTAGCAGACAGCCAATAAAAAAATAAGCGACTGACAGAAAAAGCCAGTGAATTAGGTTTTTAGCGCATGTAGGAGTTTATTTTTTTTATCAATTTGAGTCCTCGAAAAAGATATTTGACAATAATTTATTCTGAATGCAAACAAATAGAATTAAAATACATTTAATAGAATTAGTGTTAACAAGACAACAGTTTTTACACATAATGATCACTTGACTTCATGTTTAGTACCATTCAGCTTGTGAGAACAATTTTTTTTCATTTTATATTCCACCAGAAACATATATTATATATTTGATTTTTACACTATGTTATATACTGTATGACCAAAGGCTACCCTCTTCACAAACAAAAACAAAACACAGGGAGATAGAGATAATGATTGATACATGTACTATATATGCACGACCAATAGTCTAAAAATACAAGGAGGAGAGCTCATATTCTGGTGACAAGAAGATCTACATGAATGCTACAAAAATGAATTTTGCAGTGCTGTTCTCTCAGGGTTCAAGGTGTTTGTCAAATCTCTGTCTCTGTCGGGAGGCAGTCTGACATCTGCAATACATGTTCCTGTTCTTTTTGCATGATTAAGCAAACTTGGCATGCAGGTGCTACCCAGAGGACTGCACCAGTACAACAATATTCCCAGAACAAATTAAAGTAGCTGTCGTATGGATCAGTCTCTCTTGCTCTCGTTGGATCTCTCTCTCTTTCTTTCTTTCTCTCTCTCTCGCACACACCTCACACACACACACCTCACACACACACACACACACACACACACACACACACACACACACACACGCACACACACACACACACACACACACACACACACACACACACACGCATAAACACACAACTAACCCAAAAACAATCTAATAACAGTCGATCTCAAATCACAGGAGAACGGTAGAAATCAAACAAACATAGATTTGTGAAACAGCAAATCTCAAACTTGAATGGATGGATGGACGTAGACAACTTTAGCTTGTGTATGCCGTATGCTCTGATGTGGTTACAGTAACATGGGCCCACTCGGCTAAAAATGCGGGGGTGCAGCTAATTCTATTAAACCCAAATCCACTGCGTCGTGCTCATAGAGTAGTGATGGATCAGCCTCAAGTGACATCGCTAATGCGCTAACTAGTTTGAGTCCTCCGCAGTCTCATCACTTATTCAGATGGACCCAGAAAGAGAGAAAGAGACAGATATAGACAGAGGGAGAGAGAGAGGTGACAAGCACTTCACACTCTCAATTACGCAGTGGAGCTCATCACTTGGCAATCTGTCCCGATCGCTTTAATTGGCTTGTAATATTGCCTCTGATCTTGTCGCCCAATTAACAGGCCTGTCTGGCAGTGGGACTGGGAAACCGGCGAGCATGTGACGCCTTCCAAGTCCGTGCCATATGGAACAGAACCACTGATTGGCTAGTGATGATGAGGCACTGCTTGGCCCCGTTCACTCCATGCCACTGTATTGTGTACGTCCCTGCGAGCGTATACGTGTGTGATGGGGCACATTATAGCCGTCACTTTATGTGGATGAGGATGATTCGGTTTTTGCTGTTTCAGAAGCTCGCTCACTCTCTCACCTACACACACACACACACACACACACACACACACACACACACACACACACACACACACACACACACACACACACACACACACACACACACACACACACACACACACACACACACACGCGCACACACACACACACACACACACACACACACACACCCACAAAGTGCTAGAGTAGCATGTTTGCAGTGGGAGACATATTGAAGTATATGGTTGTGGTTGTGGGTTCGCAGTCTGGTTGGGGGAGGTAATGAGTTTGTAGTGGGGGAGGGGGGAGAAGCTGTTCTTTAGTCTGTTTGTTTTGGTATTTAGATATCTGTACCTCTTCCCAGATGGCAGAGGTACAAACAGTCCGTAGGCCGGGTGGGTGGGGTCAGATGCGATACACCTGGCCTTCTTCTAGAGGCGGCTGATAGTGAGTCCAGATTTGGGAGAGGACTCCCCACTATTCTCTGAGCCGTTTTCACCACCCGGGCCAGATCCTTCCTGTCCTTTGCCGTGCAGCTGCCATACCACACTGTCACGCTGAGACAGAGGATGCTCTCTAATTGTGGACCTGTAAAAGTTCACGAGCAGGCGAGAGGAGAGTCCAGCGCTTTTAAGCTTCCTGAGGAAAAAATTATGAGTAAGTTGATCTAAAGGAAAATCTTATAATTATCATCTTTGTACAGTCAGCCACACATGATGTAACACTTGCTTAGCATGATGGTCACACTGACATACAACAAAGTAAAGGCATACATTGACTATATGTCAACAATTGTTAAATGGGTAAGAGAATGCAGTTAGGTTGTTTGTAAGGCCAAAGGAATACACATTATATGTTTTTGGGAGAAACACTGGCTGTGCACACAATACAGTATTTACAAGACAGCTTCACAGGGTGTCAATATCCCAACATACTGCTCATTTTTCTTGTGGATGTAAAGGCAGCTCTCTAAACCAGCAAACTGCAGTTACACAGCCCTCTCTGTGGTAGCTCGTCCTTCCTTGGTGATATTTCTTAGACTGAGAAAGAGAGAGGAATCCAGTGTCCTCTGTCATTAGGCATGGTGATGGCTGAGGGCCCTCAAATGAGAAGCAGATCCCTTTAAACTATGACCCACTTCATGGCTGAAACCCTGAAGGAAGGGAGATTCACAGAAATATTAACATTTGGTTTTCCATGAGGCACTAAATGCACAATCAGTTAGTTGCACAATCAGTTAACCAGCAAGTTAGCCAGAATACTGCGCCTTATCTCAGCTCTCACTTTCTTTCCAGTCAGTATTATTTTCCCGGCAGCGATCCAACTATCCCGTGGCTAAAAACCTCCCTCTCCTTCCATCAGAAACGTTCTACAGCAGAAAGGACACAATATCTCACATCGCATAATCTCTCTCCGTCTCAACCTTCCTCCCCTCAGGACTCCGTGACATAATATTCTGCAATGATCGTACTAGTCGAATCAGAGCAATGCCTTTGATTTTACAGTCCAAGGTGTTTAACTTTCAACTGCTCTGCCAGCTGACCAGAGCACAAGCTACAGAGGTCTGGGTCCCTGCCAGTGTGCCAGCACCAGGCAAGTATCCCTGGACGCTGAGCACTTTGGCAGGGAAGCCACTGAGAGGTATACATGGCACCAGACCCAGCCCGCTCTAGAAGAGCTCCACCTGAGAAGAGGAGACCATGGAGAAAAGGGCAAGCCAGAGGAAAGAGAAGACTGAGGTAGAAAGTAGAGGTAGAAGTGGTTGAGAGGTATTGGGGTAAATAAGAACAGCGAAAAAGAGAGAAAGACGCAGCATAGTGAGCCTGTCTTGCTTTGTAGTTGAGTCCGCGCAGCTTTGTTTTGGCCCTTTTTTAAGTGACTGCGGGGCCATCCCAGTGCTGCTATTTCCCCATTAACAGCGCCCCACATCTGTTTCTCTCATTCCAGCCGCGCTTTAAGGTCCCTGAAGGTGCTGTTAAATTAGAGCCAGCACAGGTTTATAAATGTAAAATCCTCCAATAATCTGGAGCTGACATGACCCCTAATCTTCTTGCTCTAGTCAGCGGGGCAGACGGCGCTAACTAAGGCTTTGGCAGCACCAACATGTGTTTTGGCCACCTGACTTTTAAGAGGAAGGTGCAGAACATGGAGGATTTTATGGGGGATACAGTTATTTGTGTGCCTTGAGCCTGGTTGAGACACGTAAGAGAGTAGGCCAGGTATCCGTTTGTGACATTTTTATCACTGTACTGATACATTATATTTAGAAGAAAATCCTAAATATCATGGTCATTCCCAGTACATAATTAGTGTCCTGGTTGTTTAACTACCCCTGGAAATCCGTATTTTATGCAGATACAAAGGTATTTTCTTGAACTATTTTAACTTGCTTCGTCTACTTACAAAAAAAATGATTCAACAGTGAATCCCCCAAATCTTTCAAGATCATGACTAAAACCTTTGGGGATAGAAAGAGCGTATAAAGGATGGAGAGAAGAAAAGAAGACAGAAAACCCATGTCTCTCGGCTCCAGAGGAGGGGGTTTCACTAAACTAGCCTGTCTAATGCAATTAATCTAATTGGAGCCGGCGTAAAGTGACAAATTACTACCTTTCACACTAGGGACTTCGAGGGAACCTCTAGAGATGGATGTAGGAATGGATTTGATACCTATGGTAGTTAATGCCTTGTCTTATAATTCCATCTTAAACCCTTTGGTAAATGGTACAAACAGTCAGATAGCTAAAAATCAATTGTCATTATCCATTGTGCTTTGTTCAGAGCATGTGTTAGTTTTGATGACATATGATATACAGTACATGTGCAGTTTATACATAATATAGTTCTACAGTTGAAGTTTTGTTCTGTCTATGGTTTTTTTGGTTACAAGTAAAAGCAGCTGATCTCTCTCCAACGTCTCTATTGTTTTATATGACATTCATGTCCCTCTGTCAGATGATTTTTTTAAATAATGGATTTTTGCTAAATATCAAGCATTAGTCATTTTAAGCCTTCACTGACTGATCAATAAAGGAAAACATATACCTCGCTGAGCCTTCCAGTCATGGTATCAATATCAGCATATCTGCCCTGTTCGCTTGGATCTGCATGCATTTACACTTGACATTTGAGTTTTTGATTTAATCTCGGAACATATGCACATGATCTCTGCATATTTCACTGAAATTGTGTTAATGCGTGCCCTTTTCCGTAACCTTGATTACTTGCTGTGGTATCAAAAAACCTTTTTGCGGACAATGATTTCTGCCTGGGGCCCCACTACTGAGTAGCATATCTCCGTGGATATAATGAACCTAAAGAAAGCCAGCTACTACCGAAACCTTTGACACTTTGACATTATCAAATGCCTTAGTTTAAACGCATATATGGAGCAGAACTATAATGATTATATATATGATTTGCATGCTTTTTCCATCAGTGACGGGAAGTTGCACGTCATCTCTTCCCATTTGCAGGTGTTGATCCATCATTTTATAAAAGTTTTAATTGGATTTTACGGAGAGCTAGGTCAAGTGCTGTCGAAGTATTTATGTAAAGTGGAAACCATCCACTTTCAAGAGATTTGTTATTTTTTCAAACATTTGTTGTGGGCCATGAAATTCCACATTTGTAACCCCACGATAACCATGAACTCTGATCCCAATAATTGTTCCAAATTGTGACCTGTGAACCTTTAAGCTTGTGAAAATACAGAGAAGGAGGCTTCCAGAGGTGGAATGCGTTTGCTCTGTCTCTCCCGGTCCAGGTACTAACATGCTCCCAGAGAGAGATCCTCAATGAACCAGAAATGTGTTTTGAGTGCTGCGTGCATGGTCCACCTAAATCCTCCCTCTTCATTTTCAGGTCGGAGTTCCTGTTTTTTTTTTTTGCTCTTTCTTTAGTATTTTCACTTTTTCTGTTTACCTTTCTCTTTATCCTTCTTCCCTTTGGTCCATCCCACTCCGTCACCTTCACTCCTAAATCTGTCTCCCCCCTCTCTCTCCCTCTCTCTGTCTGGAGAGGAAACGTCGACCATTAAAAGTGTCTACTGGGGTCTGGGGGTCTGGAGAACAACCGTCACATTGTGTGACCCCGCCTTGGACCCCAGACGGACTAATGAATAAGGGTAAACCCCCCCCACCCCCAACCCAACCAACTCTCTCTCCTCCCGTCTCCCTTCATGCCAGACCCCTGGTAGGTAATTCTCCCACTTCTTTTTCACAGGGTCCCAGACATCTCCCGCGGCCCTTTGACTGAGGGCTTATCTTTTCAGAGGGAAATGTGTGTCATTTGGGGTTTAAGGAAAAAACCCCAAAACAAAAACATTGTCACTACCATAGACTTGGACCCCCGTCTCCTCGGCTCGTAACCCCCCACCCTCTCCCTCCCGGTCCTTCACTTCTTTGCCCCTCTCTTCCAAAAACTTGCAGGGTCTTGAGGCAGGCTTAATGACATAGTGTGAGACATCTACAGTGTCTCCAATTATCTTGAGGAATATGTAAATAGGTGAAGAGACAGTGGCAGGATTATACGCAACTGGCAAAGGCTCATGACATGAGGTGGACAAAAGGCCCGGTGGAAAACAGGATTATTCGAAAGCACAGAGGGGCTAATATATTACTGAGACAGATTTGTGACCTCATTATACTATAAGGCTACTGTAAGAACTATGTGAAGAACCTCCATTAAAAATGAAATATCCTCAATATATCAGAAATGTTGCAAAAAGTACATCAGGCTATTATGTCCTAAAGTGTAAGATTTTTCTTCATCTGATCATTGACAAAAACCTTCTTTTTGTTGAGAGAAACCCACGCTAGCAGCAGACACTTCAATAACCACATGAATAACACAAAGCACTGGTGCTCCTCTGAAAGGCAACCATGTATCCCTAGGAGATTTAACAATGGTGACATGTGTAAGCTCAACGCATACAAAATATCTCTCCACTGCTCTGTCTCTTCCTCTGTTCTCTTTTTCACCCTTTCTTTTCTTCTTCTTCTTCTTCTTCTCATTCTTCTGTCATGTTTGTCTTGCGTGGCGCCTGCCCACAGCACATCCGAGCATGGTTTCACAACACTCAGCGATTTGGAGTTGTCTCATTATTAGTATTTCCTCAGTAGCTTTGTAGCTTAAGCGCTTGCACTTTCGGTTTAATGTATTCCGCACACACCAAGACTGACTGCCGCGCTATCAAAGGACTCTTCCGAACGGCGGTAATAACTGGAAAATTATTTCTGATAGCCTGAAACAATCTTCCAAATCATCACAGAACTTTATTAAAATAATATCAAATCAAATTAGCCGGCGTCCCCCTGTAATGAATTAAGTAAAGGGTAATGCCAGCATTAATCCCATCATGCTCGGAGGCATGGGGGTGGGGGGGAGTGTTTAATAAACCAGTCAGTCCCTTCAAGCAGTGGGGCCAGCTTTCGGATCCACCATCCGCCCTGATGATGCCCGCTCTGGAGACGGAGACACATCAAAAGACTTCCTCTCGCCTGGCTCTCTCTCTCTACCCTTCGTCCTATCCCACCCTCCTCCTCCTCCTCCTCTTCTCCTCTTATTCTCTCCATCCCACATCTCTCTATCTCTCTTCTCCCCCTTTTTCCTCTCTCCTTTTTCTTTCTCATTACCCCTCAAACTATCCCCAAGCCTCCCCGTGCCTTTCTAAATAATCTGTCCCTTCCAATGCTCCGTTGTGCCTATGGGTGAGATTATTCATGAGGGGCTGAATCTTGCTGAAAATCTCAGAAGGCTGGTGATAAGTGGTGGAGCCCGTTGGGACGGCTCGGCTCGCCCCGTCCTCCCAGCGCAGTCTTTCCTTCCAGGCTAGAGCACAGAGAGCCAGAGTTAGACGAAAGCAAATAGGTCATTTAGACTCGGAGAGACAGAGGTCTTTTGGATGTTACTGTGGCCATGTGTCATTAAATAGCTCAGGAGAGGCTTTCAATCTTTAATTATCTGTTTGAATTCAAACTTCTCGTTATATAAGTGCAAAAAAGACATGACTTATCTCCAGTGGGAGGTGTCGGTAAAATGCACTGTCCGCCTGACCTGACCCAGTGTATGCCCTGTTGCCCTCATTAAACTAGGCTACTGTTATTTCTGCTAATGCAAAATGGAGAAATGTAGCGCGCCATGCAGAGCCGATAACAAGACACCACACCATCTGAGAACTAATGTTTGCAGGCACATTTGATCATAGAGGTAAGGCTGACCTAAACTGTCTTACAGTCATTTATAGTTAATTTGCTCATGTCCAAATCAGGGACCCATTTGTAATAATATTGCATTTTGTTTGGCTTGTTCCCTGTTCATACTGCAGCATTTACAAGCAGAACAAAATAATTTATGTGTGAGGAAAATGCTCTCTTATCGGTTACAACTTCCATGCAGGTAAACCGCCTGAATTAAATAACTGGTAAAGGAAGAGCAGACTCCTGCTCTGTTCCAGATATACAGTAGTTTAACGTGCCACTTTACAATTTCACAATGGAGAGACAACTACACTGGCCAACCATGGCCCCGGTCATTGTATATTACATCGTTTGCATTTATCACTTTAGGCAAACGATACAGCTTGAAAACAAATTGCGGCTGCGGCAGAAAAAAAAATGTGTTGATGCACTAGAGTTGCCAAACGCAAGACAAGGAGGAGGAGGCGTGAATTAATCAGATGGCTATAGGAACTGATGTAATCCATAAAAGGCCTAATGCTTCCTGAATGGGGTCACATAGGTCTGATCATGTTTTCAAAACAAATGAACTGTACCAGAGTTTTATAGGCAAACCGGACCAGAGAGACCACCTCTTCATCATTGTTTTCTTCCACACCCAGGTGCAATTACTGTGTTCACTCCTGTCCAAACCATACTTCTCCAAGGGGGTTTACTAAACAAGGCAAGAGTGAACACCTTTCCAAAATAAATTGGTAAGAATTGAACTATACTTCTGTCCTATTAACAACCAAGTCTAATCGTCAGACCACTTGTGTTTCCTAGCCCCATTGCTTCCAGACCACAGCAATGCATGTTATTATAAGCGAAGGAAACTATGGATATGTATATAGACACATAACACATTATGAAACAGTTTAAGAGCTACCGCATACACAGTATGACGCATGCCATGGAGGTGCTTTGATTAATGGCTCCCACCAGCAAAACAATATGCTTCACCTCTTTTAATGTCACCCACATTCATTCCTGAACCTCCTATCTCCTCCATCTCTTTCTCTGTCTCTGAACCGCTCACCGATTACCAACACAATGCCACTCCTCATGAGTGTTTTTGGACAGGATTCACTGGTCCTGTTGCTGCATGGCGGCAGAGGTCTGGGGGCGGGTCACTGTGTACCATGCAGGCGGAGATGAGATAGCATCTTCAGCTAGAAAGGCATGGATGGAAGACAACGTGGAGGCGGCTAACGTTTGATCCTGTGGTGCTGTCCGCGAGGCAGTGCACTAGTGCAGGCCCACAGGCTAGCCAAAAGTTTTTAAGGGCTATTCAAATTCTTCGCCTGCCTCGGAATATGTCAAGGCATGCCTTGATATCGCTGAATCTCTGGAGTAAGTCGGTGTGAAGCTTGTGTGTGTATGTGTGTGTTTGTGTGTGTGTTTGTGTGTGTGTGTGTGTGTGTGTATGTGAGCTTTGATGGGCATCAATGATGACCCCACCCCCCTCCCATTCTATGTTTCCATGTGTCTTCAATGTGTGAGAAAGTATGGGTGAGAGAGGGAGGGGTCACCACGCTGTTTCCCCTAAGGAGGGTTTGTCCTGTGCCATCTGGCACCTCAGAAGCATGGGCACAGGAGCAGGAGGGGGGCCTCTGTGAGTGTGTGTGTGTGTGTGTGTGTGTGTGTGTGTGTGTGTGTGTGTGTGTGTGTGTGTGTGTGTGTGTTTGTGTGTGTGCGTGCGTGTGTGTGTGTGTACTTGTACAACCCAACTACCAATTTCAGTTTTAGACCTTAGGAGTGAGACATTTTTGGAAAGGGAGGATATTTTGTCCAGTTCTCACTTTGGGACAGGCCTTTAAAGGACTGTTTAAGGGTTAAGACTATAGGTTTTAAGGTTCAGGTTAGAATAAGGTTCACGTAAGGGTTAGTGTGAGGGTTGGGGTTCATACCCCTAATTTCAGCAACTCAACCAGTACACATGTTTTCTTTCATTACCATTAGTTTTTTCTTTATCTTGCCCTCTCCACTTTCCATACACTCCAAGCAGTGATGGGATTTGTGCATTCTTTTGCACCATGCTGACCCCTATGCGCTATATTCTCTCCATCTCTTTCCTACATATTCTTTTCCTGATCACATTTCTCTTGTCGTTCCTTTATCCCTCTCAACACGTAATTTCCCACTTCTTACTTCCCTCCATATTTTTCTCTCCTTTGCATGTGATGCTTGGCAACAGCTCGGCCGGCTGATGAGGGCCAGTTACAGATAGCGCCCAACCTTGACACCCGCAGCTGCAGTCCACACACACACACACACACACACACACACACACACACACACACACACACACACACACACACACACACACACACACACACACACACACACACACACACACACACACACACTGGGAAAAGGATTGGGGGCATTGCGCTATGTAAAATCGTCACAATACATTCACATTCATTGTGCCGTGGATTTGTTGCTATAATAAGGCTGGAGAAAAATCATGAATATTCACATACACTTTAAGCAATTATGATAATCTGCATTATTCCGTGCCTCACCACTATCAGTCAGCGGAGGCGGCAGCAGAGGCGAGAAGAAGTAGGTTGGGATAGTGTGCAGTTTTACACTCTTGAAATGATATTACATTTTTCTTTCTTCCCCTTTCCCCTCTCATCCATTTTGCCTCGCTCCTGCTTTGTCTGCCTTGCTCTGCTCCTTTGTATCGTCATTTCTCTGTCTCTCGGCCTCTTCATCTCCTTCTCTGCTCATATTTTACTCTCTTCTTCTTCTTCTTCTAGGCTTGTTCTTTGCTAAAGTCCATTGTGTTGTATGAAGGGGAGGGGTAGGATCCCGGAGTGAGAATGGCCCCTGGGTGCTACAGAGCTGGCAGCAGTGTTGGTCTAATCTTCCGGGTCAGGCCTGGCGCTTTCATCTTCTCTCACTTGGAGCCCCTTGTGTTTGATGTGAACTTAGCCCAGGAATAACAGTTCCTTTCTTCTCTGGCTAACCTGGCCCCGGAGTAGGGGAAAGCACTTTGTTGTTATCCTGGGAGCCAAACAATGCTGGAAGGAGTGCAGAAAAACCTTAATGAAAGGCTTTTGATCCACACTGATATTAAAGCGAGGAACCTTGGGAGAGAGAGAGAGAGAGAGGGAGAGAGAGGGAGAGAGAGTGCGAGGGAGCGAAAGATAATGAAAAAGAAAAGTGCAGAAATCGCAAAAAATCTAAATGCAAATTGCATCGGAATGGTTAGATGGAAATGTTCTTTAATTCCCACCCTTTGAAATTAATTATTTGAGATTTGCCGGCATTTGTTTCAAGTTTTGAGGGGGGAAAAGAATAAAAGGATCAAGCTAATTTACTGTGGACGTGGAATTTAAATTAGCACATGCAGCCTTGCAGGGGTTTTAATGATTAATTTTTTCTCAGGTCTGCAACCGGCAAAACAATTTCTTCATTTCCACAGTTAAAGCCAAGTGTATAGCCTGTGCCATGCGTGTCAAGGCAAAAGTACTTTTTCCACTTGTACAGTATGTCTGGGTACATTACTGCGGCACCACTGAACTGCACAACAACTGGTAAGTTGTTATCGTCCCTTGAACCCATTCAGTGACCACAGCCCTTGACCCCCATGACCTTTGTTTAATGTGCTGCAGGCCTCGCACAACTGCCGCGGGAACAAATGTGCTGGTGTTTACGGAGGAACTTGTGGATCTTAGGGGCGATTCAGTTCTCTCTGCTGGGCTGTTGGAACTATACGTTTGAACACAGCAATAAGGTTTTGATGAGCCAGGGTATACTCTGGTTCTTATTTCACAATAGTTATTTTGAACTCATGGCAGTTCCCTGCCCCGAACGTTCTATAAAAACAATGACTGTTGGCATGTATACCGTTTGATACGGGCACACCAACACAATCCTCTCAAACGGTCTAGACAGTAAAAAAGCTGTGTTTCTTACAACTAAGTTTTATAATATTTATTAACATTTATTTTCAATGAGATTTTCCAAATTTTCAAAAGCTTCTTAGAATATTTATTGAGTTTTTTTTCCACACTATTTAAGAGCAGGTTTCCAGGGGCTTTAAAATGGGCTCAAGGGCAGTAAAACCATCACTTCACCTTCAACTCGCTGGGAAGTGTCAAAGCTGAACCTTTTCCCAACCCGCAATTTGAAAATGAAGTTGAACCCAAAAGGCCAGAAAAACAAGACACAAACAAACCTCTCTTTTAGGAGGAAGGCTACACACACTTTGTTACTGAACATGCTTGCTGCCATGGTGATAGCCCAAACCTCTGTGCACCAGCAGCACATTAACCCCTCTTGACCTTCTATTCTCACCTGTGATAAAAGATGGAGGAAAGGGAAGTAGGAGGTGCCCCCCCCCCCCCCCCCCATCCCCCACTTCCACTGCGCCGCACTTTTCGAGTACCCGGGCACCAGCAGGCCCTTGAGAGCCCACGGTCATTAGGAGCGCTTTATTCGCGTAGAGGTAGAGAAAAAAGAGAGTAGGAAGTGTATTGAGCCTGAAAGATAATGTATGGTCAAGGCTGGAGACTTGTGGGGACTGGCTGAGGAGAGAGGGTCCAGAAGAGTAGAAGCAGTGCATTCATACACAAGCACCAAGCCGGCCAGCTGCTTTTTTTTTGTTTTGTTTTGCCTTCCTTTCTAAGTAGAGAAAGGTAAGGGAAAGAGCTATGGATAATTGGTCCGGGGCGCTGACTTACACACAGGGCCGTGGACACAGGATATAGAGTTTCATACTCTTTGTTCCTCATCTTACCTATTGGACCCGCTTGTGTTTTGTCTGCTGAAGATCGAAGGAGGAAAAAAAGAAGCTTTTCAATCACTTTGCATGAGGTTTGAACAAAGGGGAGAAAGAAATAAGACTATTAAGAATGCTTGTATGATTTGACCATTCATTTCCATGTCTTTGCTTGTGCACAAAGCCTCTAACCTGCACATAAGAGGGTAGCGTGCAGTGACATGAAAAAAAAAGGACCGGCTCCCTATACCATTGACCAACAGCATCGGGGGGGTCTAACCTTAACTTTCACTGGGGGACTAATCCCTCTGATAATCAATAATAAAGAGTAGCTTTCATCTCAGCTGGGGCCTTGATCAAGTTGAGAGCCCATGAATGATTGAATGAATAGTGGGGAATGTATTCCTTAAGACCCTGAGAAGTAATGGAGGAAGAAATAATAATAATCATAATAAATACCGCTCCCCTCTAAAATAACTGGGTGAAGCTTATGCACGTCTGATGATATGATGAAAATAAATGAATTATGCATTGGCTATCAATGAGGGGAGCAGAAGACACATTGCTCCAGGCCATGGTTAAGCCTCTATTCACAAAGGAGCAGACAGACACAAAGGCCCAAGGACTGTGGGAGTCCAACATCGGGGAGAAAGGAATGAGGACACACGTTTTTTAAGAGGAAAACTGTTTTTTTTTTTGTTTTTTTCTTACGTGTGTGATTTCTCTTACTCTGTCATTGATTTTAATTATTAGATGTGTTGCAACGATTGCTGTTTGTTTGTTTACAGGTGGATTAGCCTAAACATAAAAAAGCCAGGATGTGGGAGTGAAGCCCCATGGATTAGGTTGGCAAACACATGTTTAAGTGCACTCCTCCATTGTTATTCTCATCATCCCTTATCTTAAATGCTCCTTGCGCCCAGGACTGTTCATTTAATTACTTTGTCGCATACACTCCTACTCATTTCTGAGTGTAAATCCTGACTTTACATATGTATATTTTGCTTTAGGTGTGTCTTTTAAAAACACAGTAGAATTGTTATTGCCTCTAATCCATTAGGAATCATGACCTCCGCTCATCCAATGCGGCATATGTTCATAAAAAGAAACACACAAGCACACACACACACACGGCAGCACACGCACACACACACACACACAGACACACACGCACGCACGCACGCACGCACGCACGCACACACGCACACACACACACGCGCGCGCGCACACAAACAAAACGCTGCACATAAAGAAGGCCAACTTGAATGCAGACCAGATTAAGGAGGGGAGACAGGAATATCACTGTGCCTTGAAACATGCAGAGTGAACAGAATAGGGGGCTCTCTTCTTTTTTTTTCTTTTCAGCAGCATTAGAGCGGTCTGCAAATGAAGATGTCTGGGCCTGTTGGTTATTGATCGGAGAGTATTTGGAGAACTAATCGTTAATCCTCATGAAGGCCCGCAGTGAGCGCTCCCTTAAGTTATTACAGTTTGAAATGTCTTCTTTTATATGTGTTTTTTTTCATTACTTCTCTCTGTTCATTTTTTCTTCATATTTAACCCTGAATGTTGGATACATTCAGCTGACTGTGTGACCCAAGGCCGATTGCATTTCACAACTGGAGTTCTGTATGTATGGCATTAGAATGGTCAGTCTCTATTGTTAGTCACAGTTGGTGAGTGAACAATGCATGGCGAAGGACGCTCAGGCTTTGATAATGGCAAGAGAATAGTTTCTAAGTGAAATCTATTATTAATCTATAACCAAGCATTCAATCCTGTTTTATTTCATTTGAAACATCCAACAGCACTACCATTGTAGTTCTAAAGAAGCGTATTTGAGCAAACACAGCTATTTTCCTGTGAGTATCAATCCATATCAAGCCATCTTAAAAAAAGAAGAAGGAAATTGGTGTTTTCAAGTTCAAACTGCAAGACTCACATTTCCTGCCAGTTATGTTTTCTGGTCTTTGTTTGCATCTTACATGGACCTATTGTGACCTATTGTGTAATCAGAATTTTGGAAGAAAATGTAACATACATTTTGCAAGTTTGTATGATTATATATCCTCAATCTGTACATATTTTTTTTTGTAAAAAAATATCTTTTGTATGCATTTTCCATCAACCTCTTGTATATACTTGAGTGGCTAGTTTCCTACATTTCTACTGGTGCATCCATCCATTTGTTGCCTATTAATAAGGAAAATCTGTGAAGTACCCCTTTAAATGGAAAGTGCTATCATCTTTGATAGTTTATAGTGGTATTATGTTGTAATCGCATATACCAGCCTATTCAATCTCCTGAATATAACATTATATTCGTAATAGACTGCATTTACACTTTTGGACAATAACAAACAACAACAAAAACTTAAAACAGTAGTTATATGCACTAGCGTTTTAAGTTTACTTGAGCAAAATAATCCCACATGAAAGTAATTTGTCAGACATAAACTGTTGAATAAACAAAATGTATACCATATCCCCGGCTATGATGTGACTTCTTCGATTTAAGACGACCTTCTTTTTGTTATCTGTGTGACTAATTTGTGCTGCAATACCCGGAAAAATACGGACATTTCCATCCACCGCCACTTTGTGTTTTTGAGTAATGGTGAAGAATGCAGCGAGGGCCTGAAGGCCAAGGCTTGAACCTGTGTCTGTTTCTTGTCAAGTCAGATTTCTTGGTAGGGGAGTCTGGTGTACCCTGGCATTTTCTCTGTACAGGGGTTTTGTTTACATGGCCGAAAGGACTCTGCTCAGTCTCATCTGCCCAAAGCAGCAAAACACACAGGTCACCACCGTCACAGAGGCCCCAGAAGAGACAAGGATTCTCCCTCTTGTTTTCATTTCATTAGGGACGCCTTGAGCCTATAGACGTGAACTCGTTTTTCCTGATGCATTGATTATTATCGAAATGATTTATTCAAGAAGCAAAAACAGCCATTTCTGTCATGCCAGGGGACATTTAGTCACCGGCAACATTTCAGCACGCCACCCCTCTAAATGTTTTGACATGTCGTTACAGGGCTCTTGATGGAAAGGGCAGTGACATACAGTGACCATTCCGCCACTGTTACGGCGCGTTACTTCACCCGGGCAACACACACACACACACACACACACACACACACACACACACACACACACACACACACACACACACACACACACCACAAGTCATATGGACCAATGACACAACAACTCCTGCCGGGGCCCCAATGTCCTAATGTCACACACGTCCCAACAGTTTTGCTTCAAACTTCCTCCCCTCTCTCTAAACCCCCCACATATCAACCCCCCACACACACACTTGTTCCCCCCGCCTTTCATATATACTCTGACCATTTCAATATCCCTTCTCTCTCTCTTCCCTTCCCTCTTTTCTGTTTCTGATTTCTCTCACCCACATGTCTCTGTCTGTCTGTCTGTCTGTCTGTCTGTCTGTCTGTCTGTCTGTCTGTCTGTCTTTCTGCCTGCCTGTCCATTTGTTTCTCTTATCAAAATAGATTTCAAAATACTGCTTTTGGTTTATAAAGCACTGAATGGTTTAGGGCCAAAATACATTTCTGATCTGCTGCTACATTATGAAAAATCCAGACCTCTTAAGCCTTTGCAATTTCAATATTTGCCCCTGTAAAGCACTTTGAATTGCCTTGTGTCTGAATTGTGCTGTATACAAAAATGTGCCTTGTGTGTAACCCCTTTGCTTCTCTGTGTCTCACCCTCCTTGTTTCTCTCTGGTGCATTGTCCCCGTGCTGCAGCATATGCTTATAGACTGGCATCCCATCCCCGGGCCGCTGCGGGTCTTGTTCGCTTCATGTCGTGTGAGGATGGACGTTTGAAGACTCCTCCGGGCATCTCTCTTTGTCACCAGCACTTAGCCTCAACACTGCCGCGAAAACCCGCTCCGCAAATCTGCCGCAAATGCCGTCACTAGACAGCTGGCAATCACTCTGGGATATAAATGAGTGAGGAAACAAATTGTGATCACATTCACAAATACACAAAAATGTTTACATCGTTTCAGACATGTTTTAAAGGGACATGCGCCTGTCTTCTCAAACCAACATACCCCATGTTTTAGATACCTTACCTAGATTTCACCACCACCCATCCATCTGACCAGGACATGTAGGTTTCCTTCAGGGCACAATAGCAGTTTTGTCTTGAGGTCGTGCTCTGACAGTTGTCACGGACTGATCCTCTCCTGATGTGTTAATTGGGCTGACAACCGATGAAGCCGGATTGGAAATTAAGAGTCTCTTTGTGCTGTTTCGCTTTTTTTGACGCCCTTTCAGACCTGCTATCTGAGGGGGCAAAGCTATCCCCACACAGATTAGGTGGTTTCTTCTGTCAGGCCACAAAAGCCTTGGAATATTTCCCACGTATGGTATGCCACATACATCCACCGTCACCATCATGATCAACGCTTTTGCATGAAATGCGTGACAAAGACAATGAAATGAGGGGTCTGGGTGCTGGGGTAATATGGTAATCCTGACTAATAGCCATTACGTTTGTTGTTGTTTGTTAGTTAGTTCAAGGTGTGCCAGGAAAGTGTCCTTACCAATTTTAACCTTGCTTTCTTCAACTTTCTGTGCGGGGCTTAATGCATTACGTTGCTCTAATCTGTCGATGTGAGGATTGTCAGGTTAAATCAGCAGCAACGTTTGAGTGTATAACACATAGCAGACTTTCTATCATCACTCCGTCCCTCTGAGGGATCCTTGGGATACTAATCTGCCCACCTAGTCCAGCGCTTCCCCGGTCCAAGCTGCTTTTCTCCCCCCACACACCCCCTCGCCTTTTTAAGACTTTGATCACACTGTGAGACTTACTGTGCCACAAATGGACTGCAGTCAATTCTTATTCTATGTTCTACTTTCAAACAGACAAAATGAGGAATCTGTGTTTTGGGGGCAAATCAACTTTCCTTTGGACCTGCTGAAACAACTCATCATTAGGGATCAGCTGGCACAAAGACTGTAGGCCATTTCTAGCGAGCTGATCATTCACTGCCAGGAAAAAGCCTATCATAGAGCGAGTAAGACTCTTTGAATCGGATTCAAATAGTGACTCCCAGTCTGCTTTTCATCTCAATAAAGACCCTTATATAGCAGTCAGGGCATTAGATGAGTAGGGGAAAGAGTGTGTTGTAAAACAGAGATATTGCACCGCTCGGAGTTGAACTTTGTCCAGTTCTGTAAAGCCTGTAAATGTGTCTCGTAGGTAAGGGGATCACAACCTTGGCTAGAGAGAGGCACCATAAAACATCCCAGTTCCTCCAAAACAGAGACTCTTTGCAGTTTCCTACTTGCCCTAAATGATGAAGGAAAACTTTGTTCAAGAGGTATAGCTAAGATTAAAACTTATTGCAAAAAGCCCAAAGGAATTTGAGCAAAGTTAAGGATCAGGTTGAAGATACAACTTGTGTTTTTAAGTGATTTGGTTGGGGTTAGGGTAAAGGTTTGGTCATAACAGAAAATAATAACTGAACTGGTTGTTGAATTTAAAAGAACATTTTATCAGTATTTTGATCAGCTACTTTGTCAAGAGAGCAACTGTAGTCCATTGGAATTTGCCACTATGAATGAAAACTACTTTCAAGAGAGGAAATTATGTTGTGTGTGAATACATTAAATGGCTATTAATTAAAAAATGCAGGCCTATTGCAGCTTCATTTAGCTGCAGATTAATTATTGTAGAAAAAAATATATAATAAAATCTTAATTGTTTAAATGTAAGGACATTTTAAAATTCAAATATTTTATATTAACAAAGGCCTTTGCTTTACTTATGCAGAATATGCTTTGTATGTGTTTTTGACTGGAATTGGGTTCGGGGCAGTGGATGAAATAAAATTGTAAGCTGATGTAAAATATTCAAAATGTACAGTATCTTAAAGGGTTGAAAGGCATTTGAAAAAACTTAAATAAAGCCAGAGCTTTCATTTAAGAGATCAGCCCCACAGAATACCACGAGACCACGATGGCCACATTGAGAGAACATGAAAGGAGAAGAAGATGCCTGTGGCAGACTCAATACCAGCCACTCTTTAAAAAACACCACGTCTGCTAACTCTGCACTTACAGTTATACCCGGCTGCTTATCATTCAGTGTAGAATTGAAAACATCTCTTTGTTATTCTGAGGTCAAAGCCCATGCCATGGGTCAGTGATGTTGACCTTGTCATTGCAGCTAAGATCTTATCCATGCTCCTTTCATCTTAAGGTCAGCTAATTGCTAACGGCTAATCACCAACGCTAAACTGCTCTTTGACACCGCTCAGACAATGGCTGAGTGTATATATACCATGAAGCATTTCCAGCATGTTGCCACAGAGTTTTAAAATAACATGTTGTAGGAATGGATACATAAGGAGGCAAAAGAAAAAAAGAACCTCATGATTAGTTGCCCTAGATTTTTACAATTATCTGCTGTTTTGGGCATTAAATAAAGTAAGCAGTGGTGTTAGAGCATAATCAACTGGCCCCATTCCAGCAAGTTCTCCCATGTAGGGCAATTGAACAAAGTGCGTCTGAATTGAAATCAGGTCGTTCCTGGGGGCCACTGGTAATGAACTTGGCGAAGAGACGGGAAGCGGGCGAGGGGGGTGGGGGGGGATGTTAGGAGGAGGGCCGAGAGTTGCAGTTGAGCTGACCTCCGTTGTAACGCTACTGCAGAGGTGCGTGTGCTCAAACTTGGCTACGCTAACCTTTCTCGGCTACCAACTGCAAAGTGCTGTAAGTAATGACTATAAGTGATGATCCTCACCGAAGGCGGCAGCTGAACGGAGCTTTAAGAGCCATGTTGAAAGGAGGGCTGTCATTGTGACATTTTCTGGGCTTCTGAATTACAGAGAGAGCAGGCGGACTAGCAAATGTCATCTGTTAAACTTGCAGCAATTTACACGTAAATGATCATTTGATGCATTTGGTTCCAACCGATTCGCCATGTAGATGTGTAGTTTAATTTTTCAACATATTTTCAGGATGCATGGTGAATTTGGCCTAGTATGTTGAAATAATCTCACACAGGAATAGGCACGCGGCAAGCAGCGAATGTTCATTTGTGAATATATAGCCACTGTAGGTTGGGGTGTAAGATTGATCGTGAATTTGACCAGTATCCCTCATCTCAATCCCCTGTGCATACATAACTGCCTCATCTGCTCTCCCTCTCCCTTCTCCTCTGCCTGTCCGGGGGCCTAATTTAGCCTTAGTAGGCTCTACCCGGTGCCTCGGAGAATTCTCCTTTATGCAAGCCAGGTAAAACAAGAGCACGGCACAGATGAGGCCCCTCTCCATCATGGTGGATGGGGGGAGTCACGGGTGACACCCCCTGATCAGGTGTGCATGCGTAATGGCCGTCCCAAAATAATCACTGCTTTGAATAATTTCCCCCCGCTCTCGTCTCTCGCCCCGTGATTCTTGCTGCTTCGACTCGTTTTGTGGCGGGCGTCCCATAAATCCTTGCGGTAAATGTAAATCAGCGGGCCGGGTGCGTCTGACAGATGGGGGCTGCGAGGAGTCCTGGGAGATCTCTCCTCTCACCTTTCCCTTCAAGCTGGAATGGATGAATCGCCAGCCGGGCTAGCTAAGTAGCGTTGGTGTGCGTCCGAGATATGGGAAGCTATATAAGAGCCCAATACAGAGGAAATATAAGTGGGGGTCATTTTGATTAAGAGTGATGTGCGGTGTATTGTGCATATTTGTGAAGACACAGAGGGACAGCGCCTTTACACAAAACATCCCTTATACCTTTGTTGTTGTTGTGATGGGGGAAATGAGGTTGTGCAGGTGGAGGGAGTCGACGCAGGCTCATGGTTCTTGGAGCTAGTCAGCTCCTTGGAGGATTGGAGATCTGAGGGGTGGAATGAGGAGGAGGAGGAGGAGGAGGGGAGGGCTCTTTTCTTGGTCCCCTTGGCTGTCTGTGGAGCAGAACCCATCTCTCATTAAGGGAGAGTGCCGAGGAGACACTTGAAAGTGACATTCACCCTCCCTCCTCCACCCTCCACCCCCCCTCTCCATTTTAGAGATGCTATGCATGACGGCCACTGCCACTCAGCCAGCAGGGTCACCTCTCTCTCTCTCCCTCTCTGTCTCTCTCTCTTCCTTAGCCTGGGGGAGAATATCAATGCCTTGGCGCTTTTTGGCATATATATACATACATACACCTACACCCCTCCAGTGAAATCCATCAATTACGGACCCCCTCGTGGGGAGTGGGAGCGAGACGACAAAAGTTGTAAGGAAACAAAGAAAAAGGAAGGTAAAGATGAAGATGAGACAGACATTCCTTATTAGAGATGAGGAGAACGGGGTGGAGTCTGGTAATATGCAAAGAGATGAATTGATGTGTGTTCTTGATGTGCGGGGATGAAAAAAAAAGCAGGAGAGAAATCAAAGGATGCAGCCCGCTGTGGGGTCAGGGGGCTCGGGAGCTGGATCATCTCTACTGTGGCAGTGCGTCGATTTTTGCCCCCCACCCCTCTAGTGCTGACCTCCAGGCCTGGACTCCTCCGCTCATATCCATCTCTTTAATCTGGAGAAAGCTCCACCTAATGAGCTAAATAGTTCATCCAGTCAAGGAACAATGTGCGCCTCTGTACTCCTTTGTCCCTCCATAGCCATCAGGCGTTGCTCTGCACAGTTATGATCAATGCGTTGTCTCCGTTATCACCACGTCTCATTCCTATTTCTTTTCACTTAGGTTCTGTAATTACTCGACAAAACAGTGATTATGGTCTTTTAAAAAAAGGCATTTCCTGTTGACTTCCCCGGGCCCCGTTGTTATCTGTCCAGTGGTCACGTCTTGCCCTGTAATCGCCATTGGCCCCGCTTGAACCCCCTTGCTCTCAGCCAATCAGGTTCCTCCGCCACGCCATCGCAGCCCATAAATAAATGACCAAAATGACCCGTGGTGCTGTCATACTTTTTTTAAACTGAGCAAAAGCACTTGTAATTAAATTCACACAGATATGCTGAAATAGACCGACCCCAGGACACTGCAAGGCTTGAAGGGGAGTTGTACTGTAACGCAATTCCCATCCAGCCTGCCATAAATCCCGTCAGAACGGTACGCTCGTAAAGGCGATATATAAATGGCTGCAGAGACACACATACTGTATGCTCACGAGAAGAAGCCCAGAGTCCTGTAAGTAATTTGTCGTGGGATCCTTTGATTTGCTAACTATCTGTTTGTCACTCAGACTATTTTGGGATGAGGCTTAAAACACAGTTGGGTCGGCGGTGAGACCTCAGCTATGGGTGTTGATGAGAAGGCAAACGAGGAGCAAATGTCCAAATGTGACTCCTGAGCCTGGACACTGTAACGCCAAGGCAAATCATCCTTGGCGAATGATCTCAAGATGGCTGACTGCGGTGTCGACTGTAATGATTGTGCCTAAAGTACAACATCTTTATTTGATTGAATTTGGTTAAAAGCATTCAAAAAACAAACCGTTTGAAATCCTTTCTATGGAGCTGCCTGTATCATCTTATTTAATTTTTGATTCATCTTTTTTTTACTGTTAAACACTGTACAATTAGGTTTGTTCATTATTACTTATCTCCATTTTCCTACCATGTTAACTAGAAATGTGTACTTTCTGAATGAAACACAAATCTCTCTTCTTCTTTTTTTTTTAGATAACACTTAGAGCAGATACAAAGTGCATATTCTTGGCTATTTTCTCTTTTAGTGCAGTCCTCATCAGACTGGCTGAGAGGGAGAATAGCCAGTGCCCGTGTGAGGGATAATTTGTACCTTCTCAATGAATGAGGAGGACAGGCAAATTACTGGCTGAATAAGGACTGCCTGTGGATCCCACTGTCAGAAAGAGAGAGAGAAGGGCAGAGAAGGAGAGTGTAATTATCAACTAGCAAAGTGCATTCATATCCTATCACAAAGGGATTGTGGATGTGGGTGGAAGAGAGAAAGAGAGCAAGAGAGAGTGAAGGAGGTTGAGAAAAATGGAGAGAGATATGGAGAGGGGGGGGGACGCGCACTGAAGGACTCCTGGCCAAATGGATGCAAGGCCGTAAACAGGGTTAAAAACAGCCTTCTATGGTCTGGCTCTATGAATGCAGACACATTAAGACCTTTTAGCCCAGCGCACAAGCACCTCTTTGGAGTTAAAGACGAGGAGAGCAAGAGCAAGGAGATGGTAAAAGGAGAGAGAGGAGAGGCAGGCAGGAAGGAAGGAGGAGGGAAGAGGTGGTGGGGTTGTGGGCTTACAATCAAAAGCACCCATTTTTGATTTGAATGGACCCAGATACGTTATAAAGGACATTGGACATTTTTTTTTTCCTTCCCCCTTTTCGGTGGCTGACATCGGCGAACAAAGCCAGTCTATTAGTGACCCTGAACTTTATTGACAAGCCTGCCATTACCCATACTTCCCTTGGTCTGTGGGGTCAGGGGTCACAGACGGGCGGCTTGAAGGGGGCCGGTGAAGGGTCTGGGGAACACATTTAGAGAGCAGGGACACCTGTAGGGTCGCATCCAGTTCAGTATACGTGACCATGAACAACAGTAAAAACCTTTTGAGATGAAGCACAATACAGGCCTAGCCTCTAACAACCCCCTCACACACACACACACACACACACACACACACACACACACACACACACACACACACACACACACAAACACACCATCAGCACCCTCCTCCTCTCTCAATCTTTTCTCCTTCCACCACACATGGCTTCATAATGATGTACTGACTGCGGTTTATAAGCCAGAGAGGTAGAACAAATCTGGGTGCAATTTTAAATGTGTGTGCGCATTTATGGGAGAGTTTGTGCAATTGTGTGTGTGTGTGTGTGTGTGTGTGTGTGTGTGTGTGTGTGTACGTGTACGTGTGTGTGTGTCTGCCTGCACGTGTGAAAGATTATTAAGAAGGTCATGGCTATGTGAATCGGCATAAAGTTCGATAAAACGGCGGGAAATCAAATCCCAAGAAATGTCAGTTTGTGTTGAGGCAGAGCGGGGTGAGAGTCCGGTCACAGATAATCCCAAAAAACACTTTCATTCACTCTGATTTTCACACAATCAATCATAGCATTATGCCGGACCCGTTGTCAATCAAATAGCCATCGGAGTGCAGAGCAGTGGATGGAAGCAGATCCCAAACAAAAACACAAACACGCATTTTGCACAGCCAGGCGGCCAGGGTTCACACTACTGAGGGGCTAAGTGATAGCAGCATGCATTTGATATATGTGACACTGCAAATGGAGGGCATCAGTGCTGTTTGCTGGCACAGCATGGCAGCGTGTGGTGCACCGCGGGCGACTGGCACACCAGCCAAGCCTGGCATACGCACTCCCCGAGTAAGGAAATTAATCCCCAGTGGGTTTGCTGCGTAAGTCGGAGCGTGTGTGTGTTTGTGCATGCGTGTGCTACTTTTGGACGTGATACTTGTGTAGCATGAGTGACCAGTAAAAACACAACATAAATCTACATGTTTGAATTTATTATATTTCATTGCGTTTAAAGAAGTCTGCAGGAATTCATTCAGATTGTATGCAAATGTCATTTAACACCTGCTACAGAAGCCCCATCCTCAAGTATTGCTGTGTGCATCTACATGTGTTGTTTTATATGCTCTCCGGCAGCCTGGGTCCGTGGCGGCGGTGGCACAGCAATCAGGTGTTGCTGCATATGTTCCTGGTGTCAGCTCCCTGTTTTCCCCAGCGGGCAGGCCAACTTATTGCCAGCCTCGTAATAGGAGGGCTGGGCAGGGGCCATGACTAGCACTTGGCACACAGCACCGCCAATATGGCTGGCTTTTTGTTCCACCTCCCTCTGAAACTTAACCACTTCTGTGCCAAGATTGATTGCGGTACATTTGCATAGCATCGTTTACTGCCGCACGTGTCACCGCAGTTGTCGGAAATGTCCGTCTTTATTGTGCCATTAATCACCAGACCACACAGTGAGGTTTACAGTGGGAGTGCATGTATTACAGTAGCACTGAATAGGGATCAGGGGTATACTGTATGATGGAATAAAACACACCACTATAATGTTACAATTATTGCACAATTATAATGAAAGACATGACAAAATATTAATATTAATATATAATATGATATGATACGATATGATATACATTCACTGCCCAGTGTGCCAAGATAATAAATAATTAAAAAAGGAATAGTTTGCATTTTTACGGTGAAAATGTTGTGACTTCCGTCAGCACCTTTAGCCTTCCTGCAATAATGGTGCATTCAAGGGCTGGTTCACTGCGCCATCCAGCTAATGCTTCCAGTCCCAGTTAATCAAGTAGCTGATGCCTGTTTGCCCTTTACCGTCTATGTTTTCCTGCTCTGTGCATCCAAACATCCATCTGTGAATGAGCCTATACACATATCGTATATGCTGTTATGGTGGAATATTACCAAGCACATTCCCTTTCATGTTTGTTTATACTGCTACTACAATTCAGATAAAATGATTGCACTTTTTATTATTAATAAATATATTATAAATGATTAAAAATAATAAAGTTACTTATGAATTATTTTTTTATTTTTTCCTGCAACCAAATAAATGGTATGGTTATAAAGTATGATGCATTGTTTTTGGATTTAGCCACCCTTAACTGTAATTTAAAAAAATATTATTTATTAGCTCCATCTCAACAACCACAACTTTACATGGTAAGTATATAAATATGCACCATTTATAATAGTTTTTTATGTTATACAATATATTTTAGAGTAGAGGCATTTTTCTCAACTAAATGATAACCGCACAGATTTGATTTTATCAGTGTCACCTTGCTACTTTTGCTTGAATAAATTATAGTACTTCCTCAAACACCATCCTTCATCTGATGATGTGACTAGTTTGCAGTGCATATTCACACATCTGCACAGCTCTCTCACCTTCATTCACACTTATCAGTTTAGACCCGAAGGCTTTCGTTTCTCTATCTAAGAATGTGTGATATCTGGCAACTCTTTCTTTCTTTCTTTCTTTTCTCTTTTCCCTTTTTTTCTGTCAAGCTTGCAGTGCTTGCACCCCAGTGCTGCATACGACATTCTGACCCAGCACAATATCTACAGATCAAAGAACAATAACTCCCCCTCCCTCCCTCCCTCCCTCCCCATCTTTCAGCACTGTATCTGTCAGAAAGTTTTTCCAGCCCGAAACAGTGAAGGATGCAAACTCTGCATGTGTATGTGTGCATGTGACCGTGAGTATGTGTGTGTAGACAGTACGCATTCATTTTGGCACAGGACCAAATAGTCAAATTGTTTCTATATATGAACTTGTGCTAATGTTAATATCAGATCAGTCAGGCATCAATCAAAGTGAAACATCCCCTCACACACACACACACACACACACACACACACACACACACACACACACACACACACACACACACACACACACACACACACACACACACACACACAAACACAGTACACACACAGCAGTGACAGGCTTTAGCCATGTGCCATATGGAGCAAAACCACTTTGTTTCCCCCTCCCTCTTCCCTTTGCTTGATTTCATTGCCTGTGTGAGCTGTGTGTCCGAGATATTCCACAGCCCTGGGGCCTTGCCTTTGACAAGGAGAGCACATTGTTTATTTTCCCCTGCCGGCCACACACCCACACACTTACACTCACACGTAATAGTAATACATGAACGGACCAATCTGGATATTAGACATGAGACAGTGTCAATGTGCACTTTGAGCGCAAATGTTAAACTTTCTACACACACGCAAACACACACACGCACGCACGCACGCACGCACGCACACACACACACACACACACGCACACACACACACACACACACACACACACACACACACACACACACACACACACACACACACACACACACACACACACACACACGTCCCTTGCCTGGCCAGAGCAGCCAGGGTCAGCAGCGGGGCAGCCTGTACTGCTGCACATGTTATTCATCCATGTCATTCAGGCCAAGATCACGAGGGAGGGGTGGATGGAAGGCAAGGAGAGGCCAGTGGGGCTTACATTCAAACCCCCCATGCTGTTGCCCTCCGCTCACCCATTGCCTTTAGCAGAGGCCACCCCACCTCCTCCTCACACAACACACACACACACACACACACACACACACACACACACACACACACACACACACACACACACACAGAGAGACACACACACACACACACACACACACACACAGGCACGCACACACGCACACACACACACACACACACACACACACACACACACACACACACACACACACACACACACACACACACACACACACACACACACAGAAACTCCTTCACTCTCCTAGCACCTCAGCCCCCAGGCCCCCAGCCCCTGCTCTTCCAGCATGGGTCAGTGCTAAAGAGGACACATGGCAGAGGACAGATAGACCCAAGGCTGCCTGGAACCTATCAGACCAGACCAGGGGACAGGAGGAGGGAGGGAGACATACAAGACATTGAATTTGTTTATAAGAACTTGACTGTTCAGCATCTGGGATTATGAAACTTTTACTAGCACAGACAACACTATAGGTCAACAAACAAACATCCGATCTATTCCACAGACAACAAGTTTGTTTAGGGTTTACAATCAAAACAATTCCCTGTCATAATGTGTACAGAGCCCGATGGAGCCCGCCCAACACAAGCTAACAAAGCAATTACTTCTACGATGAGGCAAACATAGCTGTTATGTGCCACCAGTCTGCTTGTACTAATTGATGGAGAGACACACACACACACACACACAAACAGAGGCACACACATACTCGCACACATACACATACACAGTGTCTCTGGAGTGAGAAGATGAGTGCGTCATTAGGGGAGGCTCACATGCATTTCAGAGAAGTGCCACTAATCCAGCGTGAAATTCAATTTAAAACTTGGAGCGCGTCTGGTTCCCCCCCGCTTTGATAGAGCGCCAGATAGCAACAGAAGACGGGGAGACACGGCTACTGAGACGGAGGTGTAGGGGTGTCAGTGGTTGTGAACACATACACAAGTACCTGAAGTAAACACACGCATGGACAATATGTTGCATTGTGTCTGTGCAGCTTTTTTTTAAAATAAAAAATAAACCCTGCGATTGCCCTTAAACACGAGAAGAGCAGGCAGTCATAAATTAGGAAAATACTGCTCGTGTTAAACACAACGAGCTCTTTTGAAACGTGCTCTGGAGAAATCCCTGGCGGTATATACCTTCACACTCTGAATAGCATCGGATCATCATCACTTAACAATAACAAGCACATCGAAGCTACACTGTTCACGGTTGCCAAGGCTTTACTTTGCAAGATAAAAATTGCTGTTTGAAAAAAAAAAAAACACAATGGGTGAAAAATGACCTGTCAGTCAGCAGCAGTGACCCCCCCACCCCCCTCCTCCCCACAATACCGCCGCTGGCCCCGCCGGTCTTTATGCTCAGGCAGAGAACTGGGGGCCCCTTTCTATCCCAGAGACCGGGGCTAAAAGGTCAGCATGGACCTCTGGACATATCCTATGATAATACCCCAGGCTGTGTCATGTGAGGGAGGGAGGGGGGATTTCTATAAGAGAGAGAGAACAGAGAGAGAGAGAGAGGGATGAGAGACAGAGAAAGATGAGAAGTAAAAAAAAAAATCTTGCATTTAGGAAGGACTGGGAGGCACAGATCATGAGATCAGCATGCAGGTCATCAGTCTTGCAATCCATTCACACATGCTCATGCCCTGGGTTGTCAAGTCCGCACATAGCTCCACCACCACCACACTGCTGTCCCAGAACCCCCCCTTACACACACACACACACACACATACACACACACACACACACACACACACACACACACACACACACACACACACACACACTCAAGCCTTACAGTCTTTCCCCTTCTCCACCGCAGCCCTTTCTGGCTTTCCATAATTAAAGAGGCTATTTTGACTGGGAGCTACGAGAAAATGGCTGCCACATTGGATGAAAAGGGGTTGAGGGGAGAGAGAATGATGGGAAGCTGTATATCTCAGCACGCTGAACAAGAGGCCTCATCATTACCCATGTGAAATGTTGTTGCAGTTCTTGTCAGGGACACAGAGTAGAATAGAAGAAGTTTGTGTGTCTGATTTATATGTGATCTTGGAATTACAAATTACAATAAAACACAGCGCTATGTTTGCCGTGTATTGTTTACTGACATTTATGCTCCTCTTATGTATATGTATGAGTTGATACAATAGAAATAAAATGTTAATCAATCAAATAATCAAATAGTATAACAAGGGTTGTAATTGAAATATAACTTTCTTTATTACAAATTATTTTTAATTGACAGATGCTCAAATTACAGCACAATTATAGTTCAAACAATGTGTCAAGCTCCATGCTGGCATTTGGAAACATTTACAAAATTGTGAAAGTACAAAAATACTTAAGAAAAATAAATGATATCTCGACAAAGGAAAGAGGTTAATACTCAGTAAAATGAATATTTGGATGCACTCATATGCATATGTTTAAATTCACGAATGGATTAGAAATCTAACTATCAAAATTGAATATAAAAAGAACAAAACAGGAATGTATAGAGCATAGTGTAACACTTGGAGATGTTGAATCTGTTGATTTCCAATTCATTAAAATATATTTTTTTGTAATTGAAACACAACTTAAAAATGAATCTAAACTGAGAATCAATAAAAGATTGTGTAATTGTAACCAAATATAAGTTGTTGGATATTGCATGATTACTTATTATTTAAAACAGCAACTGTCGAGTATATAAAGGGAAGAGGCCCAGATGAATGAAGATCTGTAAATCAATATATTATCAAACCAAAAAGGTTAAATATATTAACATAAAAGGCCTTATTGCATAATTGAATTAAATATATTGTGTTAGAGAATAGGATGGGGTCTAAATGAAATGAAAATAGAAATAGAATAGAATGGAAAAAAATGTGAAAGCTATATCGACCACACTTTTAAAAGCTACCTCTGCCATTGTATATGCACTTTAAAGTTGGTAACTTTAGCTTGTTGTCTCGACAAGTCAGCAAAGCTCCAATTCTGGATCATGAGGTAAAAATATGTGTGTTGCATATTACTGAAACATACAGTTTGTATCTATTTATATCTGAATAATGTTTTTGTGTTTCTTTACATTCTTAGCTTAGCCATAGGGAGTTACCAAGTCTCCTTTGAGTCTCCACCCAGATACAGTGATAATAAATGTCATCTTATTCCTGGCGCTTATAGCTTTAAAGGAATACTTCACCCATACGGAACTGGCATTCTATCATTATAACATCATTATTATAATATAATGAATGAGGTTTTTCTTCACTCAGTCTTCTCTTAGTCTTCCCTTGGCCCAGCTGTCCTGTTAATCCTAACCCTACATTTTCCCATGTGTGATGTCACACATGGGAAAATGTAGGGTTAGACAGTGAGACCATAAAACACTCTTTCTGCCTTTTCTCAGGCTAGGATGAACCGATTTCTAAAAAGGTTGCACATTTATACTACACAGGATCTCAGAGTTCAATACACCTTCATATTTCCACCGGTGAAGTACGTCTTAAAAAAATAAAATTCTTCACATAAGTTGGACGGCAACATTTATCTCCAGAAATTTAATTGGTTTCTCTAATTGGATAATATGCAGAACACATGATATAGTTTAATTGGCAACTACTTTCCTTAGCAACACAATTGCATTCATCTTCAGTATCAGGGTGTTCTTGTGAAATGGGCACACATCTTAAAACTTGGCCATATAACACCCCCAACTTATTTGTATTTTTAATTTCATTGGCATCAAGGTAGTTCAAACCGCTTTGTATGTTGGGCTCATATACCAACATAGAGGTTGTGACAAATGACACATTGTACTTCTCTCCCTTGGCCTGAATACCCCCTCAGTGTCTTCACTGCTTTAAGAGGTGATGGTGAACAATGGCCACACAATAAATTTAAAAAAGCAGCTTATCAACCGCCAACGCTTCTTCGTCTTGCTCTCACTCACTCATCACATGACCCACATGCTGGACAACATGTCACAGCTAGCGTGGCCTCATTTGCATAAGACAATCACCCCTTTCGGACGCAGCGCTCAAATGTTGTCTAGACGACATGCATCAGACGGGTGACCCCCCGCTCCTCCCTACACACACACACACACACACACACACACACACACACACACACACACACACACAGACCCCATGCATAAACACCTATATCTGTATATATGTGCATCCATTCAAAGAGCACAGACACACTCATGTCACTTCAAACACCGCCAGACGGAGCCTCCAGCCAGAGTAAAGACTATAAATCAGCTCCAGGTCTGCCTGGGCTTCATTCACATGCTGTGTTATTATGGTGGCAGTGGATCAGTCATGAGAAAGTATTGAATACATTACACACATATGCAAATCCTTCACTGATGGAATGACAGGACGGCCCAGCCACTCATTTAGATATGTATATCACTCCTTAGTTTGGAGATTATGCGATTATTCTGGTCTGTGTGCCATGGAGGGTCAAAGGGACCATTCCTTTGATATGAGATATGTGTTGATGCGACGACAATGAGTCTTGGCAGTGCGTGCAATTATGTGAGCGTATAACTGTGTGCAAGCATATGCGTGTTAAATATGTAGCAGTCATGTGTGTTGATTTGAATGTGTGTGTGTCGGTGTAATGTAGTGGCCAGTGGCCCCTGATTGTTTGATGTATGTATTAGTCCAGCTGTAATGACTGTGGCAGCAGCAGGATAGGTCTCTGGAGAGCTGATTATATCTGTTTGTCATCCGTGGTGAAGGTGATCTTGTGACACTATGGGAACAACTGCACAGCCTCTGTCTTCTGATGTGGGCAGCGGAAATGTGTGTGTGTGTGTGTGTATACGTATCTTGGTGAAGGATGTACTTGAAGTGCTTTGCATGTAACAAAGAGATACTCGTACAAAGCGCGGCACAGCTGTCGCCCCTGCAGTACGTGCGGTATGTCTGTGTATAAATTTGCATGTGTGGACTCCTGGCTTCCGCTCCTGTGTTTCGTCTTTGCAAAAGTGGCACCAAACATCTGTCTGCTGTCACTGTGGCAACACCACTGGTGTGGGGCTTCTGCATTTGAGAACGGGCAAAAGAGGAGAGAGAGAGATAGAGAGACAGAGACAGAGAGAGAGAGGGAGAGAGAGAGGGGGGGAGAGAAGGAGAGAGAGAAAGAGAGATGGCCAGTAGGGAAATAGAACAAAACGAGAGAAGACAAGTGGAGAGCTGGAAAGATGACCAGATAAAACATGTGGTAGACTTCACTGCTGTCCGACAGGGTCTCATTTATCCTCCCCCTCTTTCTCCCTCATGGCCAGAAGGCAAACTCCAGCTCTGCGGTAACACAGCATCGCCTCTGTCAGGACGAGAGCAGAAGTGACTGTGAGAGAGCTGTTGCAGGCAGAAGTTAGTTATTGTTGGCCAAGGGTGTGGGGGCTATAACTCACTGTGCGGGGGCCACGCTTGTCTTGGCTACAGCAGCTTGCAACAGCACTAATCAACACCTTGCTATTCACGCAATAAGCTAGCAGTCATTAACACGTATTAGGCTTGTTTGCATATCTGTCAGCACTTTGCAATGAAGCTGATTCGTAAGTACTGTCTATAAGGAAAGGAAGAAAAATAATCTGTATCAATGTCAGCCTTCAAATATGTCTGGAAGCTGATCTCTGCTTATGGGTAACGATGGTGACATAGTGATATAGAAACAATCTTAAAAAGTAATAAAGGTTTGATCATATCAAGCGTAACTTTTGATACATTTAATATACACATGCACAAGGGTTAAGAATAAACTATACATACATACTGAATACAATGTAGATGGCAAGAGCCCGCCCAATGCACACATAGGTATATGTCTTCAAGTGCCTTAAGAGCAGAGCTGTTGGTCCCGGGCAATTTGAAGAGGAAACATATTTGTGTTGGTTGAGGTGAAGCTACTGCAATTTATAAAGTTCTTTGTAAGAGCACAGGTTGTCTCCATCTGTTGGGTTTCTAACATAGTAGCTGCTCAGTGTGTGAGTTTCCTTCCCCCCCAGGGATCAATAAACATGTCACTAAGCACTGATCTGTAGTACTACCATCCATAACCACAGGTGTCGCCAAATCAACCAGAACTGATATTTTAAGAATAGCAACTTTAAAGGTTCAGTTCACCAAACAGGAACATATTATCTCACTGAAATGCTATTTTGTCAAAAACACTCAACATCAAAGTGTCTTCCCATAAACAAATGTTATTTAACGTAATTGTATATTTTATATATTCATACATTTATGTCCCCCTGATATTAGGCTACTGTAATATATATATTTTTTTTTTATCATAGGGAGGAGGCCAATATCTCGCAGACAGAGATTTTGATATCTGTCAAAAGGAAAAACACAGCATTTGCATAACACCAGAAGGGTGCACTTATAGATTATATTGAACTATTTGAGATGTGATGAGAATAGAGAATATATTGAGTATCTATTTAATCATTTAATTATGCCAACATGTCATCTCCACTTCCACCGCTTGTGTTCATATAAAGGGGTTCAAAGACATGCAAAAAAAAACTGTCCCCCCTTGGCTAAGGCTGATCTACTATATATCACAGACATACAAATAAATCTGTACTCGGAAGACTACTTCTTACAAAGAGCAACAGTATAGGAATGTGACTAAAGAGAACAGTTGAAATAATGTTTCATCTTCTTAAACACATTATCATTGTCACCCCATGTATGCTGCCCTCAGTGCATAATTGTCTGAGAACATTTTGAAAGTGATATTAGCATGTAACTGATAGGGGTGCAGTGTAAGGTTCAGAACAGCACCCCTAGAGATGGTCTGGCTTTCTGTCTTGGTGAACACATTTAGTGTAACAGACACATGGGGTTTTAACCAGTTTTTTTTTTTCAATTCAAAGATCTTCTTTTCTACCACTACACCACCATGTTGGCACACACTGCCTCTCAGCTACAGTAGTGATTCCCTGGGCACACTTGGGTGGATACTGTTGAGTCTACATTAGACCTTCTCACAGGCACAAACACATGCACGCTGACACATATACATAAACCTGTGTATGCACCACTGCTCTTGTTTTATCCTTCTTCAGTGAGGGAATCCCACTCTTTAATCATTTCATAAGATCATTTGCCTGGCAGATACGCCTCAGGCTTTTCCCATTACCCCTAGCTGCCTTGACCTAGATACGTGTATGTGTGTGTGTGTGTGTGTGTGTGTGTGTGTGTGTGTGTGTGTGTGTGATTGTACTTGATGGAGAATAGAGCAATGACTATAAGTCAATGCATGGCTGTGTCCAGCAGTGGCTAAAATACAAATGGACACACAGACGAGCTAACATTATGCATGAAACACTATGCAGAAATAATCTGTTTGCTTTTGTGTGTATTTACTGTTAGGAGCTATTCAGAATCACAATGTTTCGGTAGGTCTTCTGTCCCAAAATGCTGATTTGGATTTGCATAGCAGAAATCAAATCTTGGGTAAGTGTTTTTGAATATGCTATCATGATGTCTCTTTGTATAAACCACACACCTGGCTTTTGTGTTGAAAACGTCTGCAGAGGTTATGGTTTCCCTGAGAGCTCAACACACGTACTGCAACTTTAAAAAAATATGCACAGAAAAAAAACAGAGGCAAGATAAATAAACATCTACACCAATTTGACAACAGGAAACACATCCAAAAACAGATATAGATGAAGGTGTTCTTGGCTTAAATTCCTGGTTAAACTATAGGCCTATTCTAAATGAACCCATGCTGATGAAAGCATGCAACCATCTGCGTGAACTTCGATACATTATTTCAAAGGTAAAATATTTCTCTTAGTGGTAAGCTTCATAGTTTCCTAACAGCTGGAGAAACAGTGCAAGAGCCAGATGATCAATTTAACACCAGGAAGAAAATAAGTATTGGACTGGTGAATAATCACTTTAAAGACCCATAAAACAGAGGTTAACAGAGGTTCTCCCTTTGTATTCATTTTCAGACACACTGCTGTGTGTGGCGACAGCTAGCATGCAGTGCCACATCAGTCACTGAGCTGACCCTCTTGGGACTGCAGTGTCAACAGAAGGTCTTAGGCCCTTATATGTAATAGAAGCGAAAATCATACGTAGTAAAAGCAAAAGTGGGTGTAAAATATTTTCCTGTTTTATGTGGCCAGCTATAGTGAGCCACTTGGAAAAAGTGAGAAAGACGGTGGAAAAGTCCAGCAAGTCACTGCAATAACACCACATTTTACATTAATGCACACTGATGTCTCTTCAGGAGTTCAAATGATTAGAAAAAAAACATATCTGCATTAACAATGCTTTACCTACTCCCCCCCCCCTCCCCCGAGAAAATAAAACGGTGGACAGTGAACACACACTGAAGCCATTTGCCTTTTAAATGGACAGTCCTGTCATCAAGCAAACAGGAGCCGCAGAGCAGGCAGCAGGGAGTGGTCACCCCTTCAGAGACCTCTGGCATACAGTCAGCCCGGCTCCTGCCCGCACACCTCGGGACAGACCAGTGACTGATGGAGGGATGGAGGGAGCTGTGGGTTCAGGGGGAAGAGGAAGAGGAGGAGGAGGAGGAGGTGAGCATGACGGGCTGAGAGATGTCAAGATAAGAGATAGGGAGAGAGAGCGAGAGAAAGAGAGCGAGAGAGAGAGAGAGAGAGAGAGAGAGAAAGAAAGAAAGAAAGAAAGAAAGAAAGAAAGAAAGAAAGAAAGAAAGAAAGAAAGAAAGAAAGAAAGAAAGAAAGAAAGAAAGAAAGAAAGAAAGAAAGAAAGAAAGAAAGGAAATAAAAAAAATATGGTTGGACTTATTAGTCCGCTGTTTAATTTTGGATGCACAAATGACCTTGGAACCCAGGTGAGGAAGTAGCAGATTGAGTGTTAAAGGTAAACATATGGACTCAATTTGTTCTCTCCATATGAGCGCATATGCAGGTAGCTCTGTAGGTGTCTATGTTCCTAATCCTAAGTGAAAAAAAACAGGGTTTTACTGGTGGTTGGGTGTAAATCAGCACTGCAGCTTAAGCAGATAAGTCACCTGCTGTTTTACAGGTCGAATGTATTGTATTTTTCTACTCTCTCTCAAACATACTGTCCTAAACCTGTGAAAAGATGTGAGCTATGCACCTGAAGCGTTGAATCATATAGTGAATATATACGCATATTTTGCATCAGACTCCTGGAATACTAACTGATGTCTTTGATAGCCTTTGCTGGACGCCACGCCTGAGTGCACCTTTGACTGACACACACTCAGACCCAGCGTGGTCTATTTTCACATTCAAGCTGCCGAGAGATAATGCTGCTTTTTCTAATCCCGTGGAATAACCTGCGGCTATACAAGCATACCTGATATTTCCGATACCACTCCTTTCGCCTTTTTGAGATTGCAGTCGAAAACTGCTCTCCATCTCCTGGAGCCATATCACATGCTCTCTGTATCTCTTCATTCCAGTTTCAATCAAATTTTGGTCCGAAACGTTTGACTTGATGTGGGCGAGGAAGGTGTAGCCTTGGGCAGCCAAAGGGTATGAGGCCAGTGTGTGGCAAATACGAGGCCTACCGTGCATGAAAAGGACATCTATTATCCATGGAACTGAGAGCGTGTAGTATTCTACAAGGACAAAAGGATATGAGCTAGGTCTTGTAGCATACCCGATGCTCAACTAAAAATGTCCCATATAATGCATTGTAGGAAGTGTTATTTTCACCTTCAGGATCAAAGGTGTGTGAGAAGGAGTGATCAAAGTTAGCTGACGCACAGACAAAATGAAATATGATCCAAGCAGTCCACTTTTGAGTATTAATTACCGGAGTTTGAAGGCTTGTCAGAAGCCAGAACACTGTGGAGCGGTTCGTGTTACTATGAGACTATAGTTTTATATTTCACTGACCTCTTTTGACCTCTGTCCCAAGGATCGCAAGGGATCAGTAGAACTATGCCATTCATACTTATTGTTAAGGTATTTTAAAGCAGCATTCGGTAGGAATTTTGCTTCGGCGACATCCATAGGGCCGAAAATACAAATGCACTGATGTGAATAGCAGAGTCTGGTCGCACTATCAGTAATGTAACACACGGGTACACACCTCTGTTCAGAAATCTGTCTATTCAATGCTTCCTTACTAATTCATCCAGATATGTAACTCTGGAATGTAGATTGATTGATTTAATGTGAATAGTATGGACTGTTCTAAAAGCACAAAATCATACTAAACGTTTAATGTTTTGAAGTTATTAACGCCGCCTGGTCCCGCAGATACACAGCACAGGGGAGTCTTATAATTCAGTCATTGCTAAATAAGGAGTGTTGTTGTATTATGGAACGGATGCTGCGGTACGAAATTCCAGCCTCAACAAGGTTTCCTTACACGCAAATAAAATTCTAACGTCTGAAGCCCGTTGTTTGGATGTAGAGTAACTTGTGTTTATATGTGTTACATTATTCAGCTGTTGCAGTAATGTCTATAGGCTGTGGCTAATTGGCTAACGCTGATTCTAATGATGCTGACGTTAGTTGATATAGCTCTGTAAAGCTCCAAACTTAGCAAACTATAAGATCAAATGTCGAACAGAAAGAAGACACTTTTCGTTGTAAAGTCTATCTATTATTTTGTATGCAAACCTGATACATAACTTGGATTACATGACTTAGATAAATAAATAAATAAATAAATATATATATAAATATATAGGCTATATATATTCTTTATTTATTATATTATTTACTATTTACTAATTTTGCACTATTATGTTGGTTTGCACTGTCTTGTCCTGTCTCAACTGTCCTGTTGTAAACTCCACTGTACCAAAACAAATTCCAAACATGTTTGACATGTCACGGCAAATAAAGACTTCTGATTCTGATTCTGATTCTATATATATATATATATATAATTATAATCATAATTACAGTAAGAGAGAAGAGAAAAAAATAGGAATATTCATTCAGTTAAAAATAAATAAATATAAAGACATGTTTTGTATTTTTCGCTTGGTCTTTAGACTATTTTAACACACAGTTTGTCACGTTTTTTTTTTTGGTCCAACTTTAAAAGCAGTGAAAAAGCAGCTAGAAGCTTCCATAATGGGGCATATCTAAAACAGAGGTTGAGGGCGAGATAGTACTTCAAAAGAGCAAACTGTGAAGGGATTTGATTGGGGTTGGTAAAAGTAGGATGTCAACTAGGGTCTTTGGGGAATAGACGCACTACAGCACTGTAGAGGACTGTTCACCTCCACCGACAGCTTCCTCGATATGAAAGGGCATTTTAATAAATTTGGTTATTTTGCTGTGGAATTAGTAACTCAGTAATAGAGCAAGCCATCCATTTGAACTGACCCTTTAAGTTTATTTCATATAGTAGTTTTTTTTTTGTACAGGCAGTTTTTCTTTTTTTAAGTAAACTCATTGCCCTCTGCACGGCCTTTCACTATCAGGTAACCACAGTACAGTGTGAACCATGTTGACCAGTGAACATGTCCCAGTCACATATATCATTAACACACATGCCAACTATGTCTGTGGACTGTAACCTCTGGCGACACGTTGACACGAATCCTATGGAAGTATTTATGCATGTTCATTTATCTTTAGCTGGGTGGGTGTGTGAGTGAGCACAGGTCCATATCTGTGTGTGTGTGTGTGTGACCCTTTTCATGTGGCCTACGTGCAGGGAATGTGGAAAAGTAAAAACATCTCGGGCTACTGACAGTATTTACTTGTATATGTATGTCCTATAGCACACTGTACATGTATATATGAGGGGCCGCGGGGACTATTTCTGTCACCGTAATATGAAGACGGCCTTCTTGTCAAGCGGGTGAACTGGGCTCCTGGTCATAGGGGGACATGTGAGGAGAGGGGGGAAGTGAGGGGGATAGCGTGTGTGTGTGTGTGCGTGCATGCGTGTGTGTGTGTGTGTGTGTGTGTGTGTGTGTGTGTGTGTGTGTGTGTGTGTGCGTGCGTGTGTGTGTGAGCGTGTGATAAAGACTTATCTCTGTGTGTTCTTGCTGCCCTCGGTGTACTGTACATTATCAATTTGCTGTAAAGGCAGGTCATGTGTGGTTCATTATGTTGTGCTGTGAATGATGTCATGGCGTTGATTACTCATACATAGGTCTCGCTTTTGAAAGACTGATGATGGTAATGAGGCAGCGTGTATATGCCGAGACCCAATTTAGCGCAGAGGAGATAGTAAAACAACAGCTTGAGGTTGACTGTGTCGAGCAGAGAGGTCAATTCAGCTGCGAGGAAGGCAGTTTAGTGAGGGCACGGCGATTGTTTTGCTGGCGGGTCAAGGGAGCGTACTGTACTGCAGACAGGCTTGACAAGTTCAAAAAAAAAAAAAAAAATCATGTACAGTTTTTTCTTTGTCCATACATTTTCTCTACTCAGAAGGATTCATGTTTAAGACTGTTTAACAAGGCTGTTTTACGACACGGCAGAGTGTTCTCTACTTTAAGATTTGTTAGGCTTCTGCCCACACCACCTGTCTTTGGCGTAGGATTTGAGCTTTAAAGGTCATTGTTTATTTCTGTCCACGGATGATGATATTCGGCTTTAGGTGGTCCCCGAAGGACTACTATCTTGCCGTGAACCTATCGCGGGCTGCGTTCAGTGCGTCTTTCTCTTTTCATACATCAACACCGGCGGCAGAACAATCATCCTCAATCACCCTGTTTTCTGTCTGTCACTCAGAACCTCACACCACACTGGCAGCGCTCCCGAAAGCTAACGTGGCATCACATTCTTGACTAAACGTGCATAAAAACAAATTAGCCTGGCCCATACAATTTGCAAAGAGATGTGTGCAGCCAGCCAGCAAATAGATGTCATTCCTACCCAAGGTCACGATGGTATTGAAGCTGGAAATTTAGGATTGATGTTTGCACATGCCGCGTTCCTTCACTTTTTTTTTTACTCTCAGTCTGACGGCTTTGATGCAGACGAGGCCCTCTGGGGAGCGAGACAGCACAGAGAACAGAGACTATTCTCCACAACCTTCTGGTTTGGAGCTAAGTTAAACCCTAGATCATCAACATTGTGACGCCTGTAAAAATCGACAAGTATAGTTGCGTCAGAACATTTGACGGGGGAAAACTTTTGATGTTTTTTTTTTTTAAAGTTTGAATTCATGATTTAAATTTGACCAAAATGTGTGGGTGAAGGATGTAGTTTGTTGATACAAAAATGAAAAAGGGAAATGTACAGCTTCTGGTTTGGTCTGAAATGTACGGTGGCCGTGAGAGCTCAAGGCACTGCAGCTGAAGAAAACGCATGCAAATACACAAAACACAAGCAAATACACAAAACATCTTAGTCCATTTGACAACACAGGCGCCGCATTAAGAAAACGCTCCGCAAAGACCACAGCACGTCTGTTGTACGTCACTCATTCTCAAACATTCTTATTCAATACAACACAATTCAATTCATTCGTCCCTCATGGGGCAATTGGCGTAGAATGAGTTTTAAAACACAAGTACACAAACAGTTCATTTATTTACACAAATGATTACAGTATAAGGACAATATAATACAGGTCCTTCTCATATAATTAGCATATTGTGATAAAGTTGATTATTTTCCATAATGTAATGATAATAATTGAACTTTCATATATTTTAGATTCATTGCACACCAACTGAAATATTTCAGGTCTTTTGTTGTTTTAATACTGATGATTTTGGCATACAGCTCATGAAAACCCCAAATTCCTATCTCAAAAAATTAGCATATCATGAAAAGGTACTCTAAACGAGCTCTTAACCTAATCATCTGAATCAACTAATTAACTCTTAACACCTGCAAAAGATTCCTGAGGCTTTTAAAAACTCCCAGCCTGGTTCATTACTCAAAACCGCAATCATGGGTAAGACTGCCGACCTGACTGCTGTCCAGAACGCCATCATTGACACCCTCAAGCAAGAGGGTAAGACACAGAAAGACATTTCTGAGCGAATAGGCTGTTCCCAGAGTGCTGTATCAAGGCACCTCGGTGGGAAGTCTGTGGGAAGGAAAAAGTGTGGCAGAAAACGCTGCACAACCAGAGGAGGTGACCGGACCCTGAGGAGGATTGTGGAGAAGGGCCGATTCCAGACCTTGGGGGACCTGCGGAAGCAGTGGACTGAGTCTGGAGTAGAAACATCCAGAGCCACCGTGCACAGGCGTGTGCAGGAAATGGGCTACAGGTGCCGCATTCTCCAGGTCAAGCCACTTTTGAACCAGAAACAGCGGCAGAAGCGCCTGACCTGGGCTACAGAGAAGCAGCACTGGACTGTTGCTCAGTGGTCCAAAGTACTTTTTTCGGATGAAAGCAAATGTTGCATGTCATTCGGAAATCAAGGTGTCAGAGTCTGGAGGAAGACTGGGGAGAAGGAAATGCCAAAATGCCTGAAGTCCAGTGTCAAGTACCCACAGTCAGTGATGGTCTGGGGTGCCATGTCAGCTGCTGGTGTTGGTCCACTGTTTTATCAAAGGCAGGGTCAATGCAGCTAGCTATCAGGAGATTTTGGAGCACTTCATGCTTCCATCTGCTGAAAAGCTTTATGGAGATGAAGATTTCATTTTTCAACAAGACCTGGCACCTGCTCACAGTGCCAAAACCACTGGTAAATGGTTTACTGACCATGGTATTACTGTGCTCAATTGGCCTGCCAACTCTCCTGACCTGAACCCCATAGAGAATCTGTGGGATATTGTGAAGAGGAAGTTGAGAGACACCAGACCCAACACTGTGGATGTGCTTAAGGCCGCTATCGAAGCATCCTGGGCCTCCATAACACCTCAGCAGTGCCACAGGCTGATTGCCTCCATGCCACGCCGCATTGAAGCAGTCATTTCTGCGAAAGGATTCCCAAAGTATTGAGTGCATAACTGAACATAATTATTTGAAGGTTGACTTTTTTGTATTAAAAACACTTTTCTTTTATTGGCCGGATGAAATATGCAAATGTTTTGAGATAGGGATTTTTGGTTTTTCTTAACTTTTTTGCCAAAATCATCAATATTAAAACAATAAAAGGCTTGAACTACTTCAGTTGTGTGTAATGAATCTAAAATATATGAAAGTCTAATGTTTATCTGTACATTACAGAAAATATTGAACTTTATTACAATATGCTAATTATATGAGAAGGACATAAGGACAATGTCAAAAATGGTTAAAATACACATGGGTTGTGGGCAATGGCTAATACTTGGCTGGCCAACTCTAACTCCACCAAGGCACATTATTTCAAAAAAAGTGTCAACATGCACATACAGGTATATACTGTACATGTATATTCTAATCCATCCATCTCAGTCATTGGGATGCATGGTAAATATACAGTATGTTAAAGCAGCAGAGGCTTTTCTCTTTTTTTACCCTCTACGGTATATGCAGAGTGGGGTCTGTGGCGAACGGAGCAAGGCCGGTCTAATAAGTCCCCGGGCTACGGCAGCCAGGCCTGTGGTAGGTGGATGATGGATCTCAGTGCCAGGGTACATAATGGCGGTACTGGGGAGCACAGGGGTGAAGGACAACACTCTGCCCTCTCTCCTTAATCAGATGCAGATCAAGCTAAAAGCAGCGGAGCAGCAAATCCCTCCTCTAACGCCGAGCCTCTGGACCCCCTGCACAATCCCTTCTCTCCCTTCCCCTCCTCCTCCTCCTCCTCCTCCCTTCATCCCTCTCTCTTTTCTTCTGATTGTCTTAGCAACAGAGGCTTAAGGGAGCGGACCAGAGGAGGAGATGGATGCTGAGAGGCCCTTTACCACCAAGATCATATAGGATAAGTGCAAGAGCCTGTTGTGGCTTGTTGATAAAGTATTGATTTTTCCCCCCCGCAGGACCCTGTTTACGAATCACCTTGGAGGGAGTGACCCCCAAGACCTAAGGGTGTGAGGTATATGGGGTAAAATGAAGAATGGAGAGAGGGGGATGAAGAGAGAGAGAGAGGGAGAGGGAGAGAGAGATAGAGAGAGGGAGATGGACAGATAGATGAGCAGTGGGGGGAGATGGGAATTGATTGGGGGGACAAACCCAGGCCAGTTAATTGAAGGGACGGATCAATGACGGTGGAATGTTGAATTGGGTGGAACCGAGGGCGGGAGGCTCTCTGCTTCTTGATATCAGTGATGGTGGACAACAATCAGACCGAGCGCACATTTTTGCGAGTGGGGCCGACACACTCAAATGAACACATTCTTCTTGGCTTTGATGATGCCCCCTCTTCTCATTCATTGTCTCCAGAGAAGATCAAGGCCTTGGCCTCAGGAAGAAAATGAGGAATGATAATGTTATGCACAAGCTAGACGCATGCTCCTTCCTCGGTTTAGTTTAGTTAGGGAGATAGTGGTTAACAATGTGGGTTAAGTCAGTCAGGAGCATGGAGGCTATAGTTCCATTGTGACTGACACATACAATGTCATAACCCCCTGACAGATAGGCACACATAGGTCTCAGCTTTCAAGTCCAGTCTGACAAGTTCAAGCCCCCCATTGCTTCTTCCTTTTCTTTTCCATCCCAGAGTGTGAAAAGGCCTTGGACCATTGGGTGTGTGTGTGTGTGTGTGTGTGTGTGTGTGTGTGTGTGTGTGTGTGTGTGTGTGTGTGTGTGTGTGTGTGGTGCCTCATTTGTCAGAGGCTTTTGCTCACATATCTGATCAACCATTTATTTGCAAAATGTGAACAGTGTATTTTTATCCTGTTGGTCTTCATACCCAGAAGGGGGACAAGAACGCTCATCAAAGGAAACATGACCTTGTTGGCTCCTAGAAAAAGGGATCCGATTCCCAGATTTCCGGTGTCTAATTCAAACGCCTTGTTCACCCATCATCCCACTTCTCTGCTGTTTTTGCTGCAGTATGCCCTAATCTTTTTCGAACCCAGTGTGAAAATGGATATACTTTTTGAAATGCCAGGTGTTTTTTTTTGTTCCGGGAAGAACATCGTGCGTTGTTTATGATTATAATGCACATTAATGTCAGACAAGCAAAACAACAAGCGTTTAAAAAAAAGAGAGAACAAAAGAAAGAAAGAAGACTGCTAGCTCCCACTATTCTTCCCTTCTCTTGCACCTTGTTGTCAGGAAAATCTCATTTGTACCCGCAGCCCACAGAGCCACCTGGCAACATATGCAGCATGCAAATGTGGCTCTGTTTTTCCAGCATTGCCAGTTGTGGAAGAAGAGAGAGAGAGCGAGAGAGAGAGAGAGAGATTGCCTTGGAGGATTAATGACATCATTCCGTATGCACCTCTGGACTCCCAGACCGCCAGGATATTACCCACCTCTGACATAGAGGGATAATGTTGGTTCTATGAAAGGCACAACGTTCTGGGGATCCATCTCATCCCTGCTGGCGTACAAAAAATAATGGGGATGGTTCTTCATCAGATTGCAGTGTCAGGTTTTGGAAGGGGGGGAAAAAAGGAATATAAATGTGGCATATTGAGAATAGATGGGTGTGAGGCTGTGGGCTAGTTAAAGTGTACCGCCTGGGTCGGTGACAGTCTCACTAATGGCGGCGCTCCTCACTAGCGCATGCAACAAAACTTGCTGCAGCAGTGCGCACTATGTGTGTGTGGCTGCTTTACATGCACTCACAGTATACATTATCCATCTTCTATGCCATTGCTGATTAAGTGTAATGCTTTTATTTGACTCAGTGGAACAATGCAGATGAGAGGAGGCACAGAGGACAAAGACTGCAAGTGAGTAAAAGCCCTTTATGCAGATGTGAGAGACATGCACCGCGGTGGCCCTCTCTCCAGAGGACCAGCCATCGCAAACAACATTCATCTCTGTGTTATCGAACGGACGTTTCTGCACCGAATTTTCAATCTGTTGTCATCAGTTATTACATATTTTTCTTAGATCAATGTCTCAATAAGTCTCTCATACTCACTGTTTTTTACACTTCCTTACCACTTTCACACATACAACCGCTCACCATTGCTACGATATGATTTTTAGGTGAGGTCGTTTTTTTTGCATGTAAATCTCAAATGTGAAATAAAATCTGCATTTAGGCTTCATGCACTTGAAAGAGAAAAAAAATCGGGATAGATATGACACATGTTTGTATTCAAAAGAAAACATGGCAATGCAGGGGACAGCACAACAGACCTTTAATTTAAATTTCTATTAAGTTTGACTGATTTTTGCTTTTGATGCAAAAGACTAACAACTTCATATGTCCCTTTTTGCAATGTCCGTATCGTCTTCAGAGTTTGATCTTCTCACAGTATATCTTGTAAAATGCACTTATCAGCATGTTTCTGACACGTTAAGCTGCTTCGCCACTCAATAACAGCCAAATATATTCAAAGTCCAAAGTGTGATCTTTTTTTGATGTGGATTGTGGATCTAAAAGCAGTCCCTGCAAGCTGATTTTACTGTGGTGTGAATGGCAATCCTGACGTTAAGGTAAGAAAAACACTCAAATGTTCACACAATCCATAATGAAAGAGTATATAAAGTATATCGGTATATGTTATTTTTTATAAATGTGATGATTTTCCCATGACTTAACAAAACTGTAACCCTTTGTGCAGAAATACTGCTGCGTTTTTTTCCCTGAGCAAGCAAATTGTCGGAGCGTCTTACACAGAAAATCGACTCACTGTTGACATGGAAAACTGTCTGAACATTTATGGGTTTCATGTGGGAAAGGGGGTTTTCTTTCTCTCTGTGTCTCTCTTTCATGGACACACACACACACTCACGCAGGCATGCACGCACGCAGGCACGCACCCACGCACACACACACACACACACACACACACACACACACACACACACACACACACACACACACACACACACACACACCTACACACACACACACACACACACACACACACACACACACACACACACACACACACACACACACACACACACACACACACACACACACATCAATCCTGTTTATCCTGTCCTCTGGACCCAGAGGCCCCTGGCTTCAAGGCCAAAGAAGACCAGCCTAGAGGCTATAGGCTGTCCTATCCTGTTTCAGGCCCCTCATAGCCAGCCACATCTGTTTAATGCATACATCCAGTCATGAGGTCATGAGGTGGGAATGTGACAGGGAGCAAAGAGGGCTCTGGACTGGGCCATCATTAGTGCCTACGGCCATTGTGATACTTGCTTAACACAGAACTAGGGCAAAGAGGACAAAAAAAATCAGTGTGTTACATTATATTGCATGCAGCATTTGATTACGTCCCAGGGGAGCCCAATCTTTCTGTCATAGGTGGTGGGTGATTTTGGATCATTCACAACTAGTAAAAAAAACCTTTGAACTGAAACAAAGTTCAGGCCGGTAACAAAAACGCTGCCCCAAATTTGGCAGGCAAATCCCCTCTTTCTCCGTCCATCAGGGCATGTGTCATTTCTGGTTTAGACCCAAAGGTGTGCTGGGGAAAAAGCAGAGGTTTATTTTTGCCCCCCGGCTCTGTCATTGAGACATAATGGGACCTGCCTGGCCAAAGGCCCTTTTTTGGTTTCCATCAAATGGAGAGGAGAATGGATCCCAGAGGAAGATATCAGTGTCCGTGCGATGTTCTCTGGCCTGGCTAGCCAATGCCAAGAACAACACAGCGGGTTTAGTGCTTAAGACCCGGAGAGGAAATTACAAGCTAAAGACACTAGATCTTAGGACATTTCCAGGTATTTACGGCTATTAATCTGCTGAATTCCTTAATGACAATATTATGGTTAGTTGGCTACTGCTTTCACTCTGTCTGCCTGTCTGTCTGAGGACTAAGAGCACACGGATACGCACACACACATGCACAAACAAATTGGAATAGAAAGTCACACACATTTAAAGGTACACACACCCGCACACACCGTCACCCTCTAAGGACATTCAAGGATCAGCTTCACAGATGCAGACCAATGTTCTCTCACTCTTTAACCAAACTTAAACATACAGTACACCTACCACACTATAGAGTCTATGGTACCACATAACACTTGAAGGAGGTTTTGCTCTAACTGTGGCACACTGCCACTCACTGGTCTGTGAGAGGTGCTGCTGGCTCCTCCTTTCCCTCCTACCGTTCTCACAACATCAGATTTCTCTATCCGTCAGTTTTCCTCTGTGTCGAATGGCGAGAAAAAAAGAAAAGAAAAAAAGATTGCTGTTACTGTTTTGTTGTTTGTGTTGACAGCAATGTCAAGGGCAAAGTTTCCATTCATCACAAACCTTTTGAATTTCTACAAAACACAAAACCCTGCCAGGTGTTTGCAGTTGCATTTCTTTGTTAAAGGTACCGAGGTCTTACTCTCCAAGGTCAGGGTCATGAAACCTGCGCTTCTCCGTCTCTAATCAACTGTGGCTATACATATATATATATATATGTACAGTATGTATGTATGCGGAAGACGATAAAGAATGAAAAGAGGACAGGAAGTATGATAAAGGATTTAGGGATGGGAGAAGGGCAAAGGATGCGTGGAGAGAGAAAGAGAAAGAGAGAGAGAGAGTGCACTGTGTGTCACGCAGACAGATGGTAACCACGCTACATAGCCGCCGAGGCACATGCGATAGCCGTGAACCATGGCAGAGCCTCTCACACCCACGCCTCTACTGTTGACACCTCTCAATATACTGAGACAGGGAGAGGGAGGGAGAGGGAGGGGGAGGACAAACAGGCAGGACACTGGTTCTTACACCATGCGCTGGATGACTGAGGTGTTGGATGATTTCATTTGTAGCATCTCTTTCATGACCATGGCACTTAAAGGTTCCCAATGGTTTGTGTTAGAAAAAAAAGTGAATTTGTAGGTATACCAATTGAAAATGCGTTTGTCAATAAAGGGATGGTACAGCTTGTTAATATCATTGTTTATCTAAAGGTACAATCAGCTATTCTGGAGAATGCTTGTTTCAAAATAATTTTATCATCAAAATAAGTGGATTTCTCCGCTACTGTGCACTGAAAAAAATCCAGTGTTAATACACAGCATTGGCTCTGTAAACTGGAATGTAAACAAAAGGTATGTAAACAAAGGTGGCCCACCATAGCTAGCAACATGCACGTTTACAGAGCCAAGGCTTTGTATTGAAAGTGGACTTTTTTCAGCGCTCACACACAGTACGTAGCGCATCGTGTACAGATATTCACCGATTTTGACAAAAAGTGATTTTGACAAGAAGCTTTTCTCTAGAATCGCTGACTCCACCATTAAGGTAGAAGCCTACAACAAACACCATTTCCTACATGCGCAAAACTGCCAAGGATTTACCGTCATTAGCTTTGACATGTGAGGCCAGTCGAGTGGCCACGGCTAATCCGGACGCGGCCGAAACAGCAGCACAGCCGGGAAGTCCTTACAGTGTACACATTACAGCTGAAAGGATGGAAAAATGATATTAGATGTGAATGCTGGGGGGGCGTCGCGTCACTGATGGCCGCGGTGTTTAAGACATCGACCACATGTCACAACGGCCACTGGTTCAGCATGATCTTTGTACTGTAAGCAATCTAACGAGGTTATAATGTCCAAAAATCATTTTGAAAGAAATAAGGAATGTTGGCGGATATCCTGGATGAGAAAGAAACCAGCAGTTGATGCAGTATTCTCGCAGCTGCCCTGGTAAAGTTTCATGGAAAATGCTTGAATCCAAATGCTTTATGACTGCAACTAACTTTTCTTAAGGTCAGGAATGGTTTAGATTCTAACAGCAGGTGTTGAATTTAATTTCCATTTAGAATATGAATAGTGAAATGAACGCTCGAGTGAAGGGCTACGTTTGTGACCATGGCAAAACATAACATATTCTCAAACTCAAGGTTCACTAAACCCTGGTAGTTTTCGTGTAAAAAATTATATTTATTGCAAAATCAGTCAATATATTTTCTTGAATGTATTCTTATCATCTGGTTCCAAATAAAACCCCATTTGTATAAAAGTATTGAAGGGGCTACCTTATCCTTTGACAGAAATACAGCAGCAAACATTGTTTTTGTTGTATAATGTTATATGGCCTATGCAAGAACAAATACATAGCTATTCCTTTTGGTCTGCCAAAAAGTCACTCACAGGCAAAATGCACGGTATGTTATTAAAGGGATAAAACATGTTAAGTATGTTATTGGGACTGATAATAACGGTCTGGGATTTTCAGGACTCTCAAAAGGGACCTGCGGGTTAAGTGGATCCAGGAACACGTTCATTTCTCTAAAAGACTGATAAGACAAACTCTCAATCACAGATGTGCCCTTCCTCACAGCTACAGGAACTGAGGTCAGCCTGGATGTGACATCAGGACTCCATTGTACGCTGAAATAGACCTTTGACACTGACAGGTGTCATCTCTTTAAAGAAGCAAAACAACGTTACTGTTTTTTTTCTATAGTTATCTGTGTGCCTAGGCCTCCATTTTTGCCTTTTTCACATCCATCCACCCTTTTCTGTCTCAATACCACTCCCACTCCCACTCCTCTTATACACCCTCCTCTTTCTCTCACTCTCGGCCTGTTTTCCTCCTCTTCCCCCCTTCATAGTAGCCATGCAGGTTGGTGTGCTCCGGCCCGTTGTGTTGTTTAATATGCACAGGCCATTCTTGCTCCTTTTATTATTGTCCCTACTGGCGGCGGAGGCCCTTTTCTTCGGCCAGACAATGGGCGGCGTCGTGACAGAGAGCACGGTGGTCATGTCCCATTTGCCACCCCGCACTATCTCTCTATCCTGCTCCCCCCCCCCAGTCTGCTTTTCAATAGCACCCTAATACTGTTACAGGAGAGAAAGACCCAATACGCCCCAAGCCTCCAGGGCCACAGCTATATACATACTATTAGCATAATTATAGGGAGAGAGGGAGAGATAGGGAGAGAGGGAAAGAGAAAGACAGATAGACAGAGAGAGAGAGAGGCAGCAAAGGTGTTTTTAATGTGACAGTAGCCTCCACACACACACACACACACACACACACACACACACACACACACATGGACAGACATTCTTGTAAAATACATTTGAATAGATCTGGTATTGGATTTGTAGTTGGAATAGTTCACTCAGGGCTGGGACTCCTGGGTGGGCAATTCTTCTGTTGGTGCCATGGTTGCCTGACTTTGAACTTGAACTTGGACCCCAGGGGTCGAGCAGATTTAAATTGAATTGGGGAGAGCTCCCCCTGGGATGCTGGGCTGGTAAATGCAGGCCGGAGCAGATGTGGTCCAGACGACTTGTTTACATGTTAACATCTCTTCCCATTATGTTATATTATTCTGTCCTGCTCAGTTGTTTTTTTATTCATGGTCTGTCCAGCCTCGTTATAACTAGTGAAAACAAAGCCTGTCTTGCATGAAGCTAAAGGATACATGGTTTGATGTTGAGACGACCGACCCACATATTAGAAACTGTGATTCAATCACAATTTCTGTGTCATTCTGAAATATGGACTATTGTTTTGGTTGTGAGTTTACATTTTTTTTTCTGAGATTGTCCCTAAAATACAGATACAGGAAAAGGGAGTGAAATCAGTGGGATAGCAAAAAGAAAGACATGTTTTTTGTATTATTTTTTTTAAAGTAATATATGCTGCACATCAGACATGTGGTGTGATAATAGGACAAACCTTTTCGCATCATATTTTGAAGAAGACCAGATTACTGACTCTCATTCATATTGTAGCTTTGTGCCTGCCTTCAGTTATACAGTATTCCAAGTTGTCCATCAGGAACAACAGCACTGAATGGACTGCCCTGATGAATAAGGTGAAGAGCTTATCATTGCAACATCCTCCGTTTTCATTCTGGCCGTAGACGTTGATTGCGTGTCATCTCTCCCCATGTCATTACAATCTGCTTTCAACAAAAGGTGAAAATGACACAAAACAGGATGGAAAGTCATCCATAGCTGATTCACAAGTACTTTTTTTTCATCCTACATTCACATACAAATGAACTGACTCTCACTCTATGTCGCACAGGCAGTCACACCTTACCCATATTTTGCCTTTTCATGCCGCATACGGTACGCCACACAACAGCTCCACAGAGTAAAAGGAAGATCCCTTCTCTAGACACTACATTTTTCACAGGAAAGAATGCCATAGTAATAGAAAAAGCCAACTCCTCACTACCAGCGGCCCAGTCATCCTGTTTTAGAGGCGGCTTTAAAGCATGTCACAAGACCTCATGCATAGTAAACAGTGCGGCCTCCATGGCTGACTGGTGAGCAATTTGCCTCGTAGATTGCCTGGCCCCGGGGCCTTGGAGCTATGTTTATGTATGAGCCCTCCTGTTTCATATGTATCGGCCCCGGATCATTTTCTACTCGCCCCCTCCTCGCTTTCTCCCTTGCAGAACTGATGGCATACACATACAGACACAAGAACGCATAAAAACACACACTGGGCAGTGCACAGAAACCCACACACATGCACACATGCATACATTTGGACAGACACATCACGTAAACATTAAGAGTGATGACCTGCACAAGAGGCAACACTGTCCCGGCAGATTACACTATTGTCAATACAAATAGAAATTTACTATACATGTGTCGCAGCTGCTGCTGCTTACCGTGGCAGTTGTGCCTCGCAGGGTGAGCGGAGATGTATTAGAAGAATGTTGTCTGTGATGGTGTTTTCACACCTCCTCATGTTTGCTATTTTATACCACCTTTACCCATATGTTCTGCCTTGAATAAACAGGCTCACGTTACAT